>NC_062526.1:6115050-6150050 GCF_022655615.1 Tachysurus fulvidraco
GAGACATCTCTGCCTCTGTGTGAACTATATAATAGTTTAGAGCTTCATTTCTCAGAGGAATCATTCCATAAACATTTTTGTCTTGCTTAAAATTTTGACACAGACAACAGCTTCTCTGTGTGGGACCATGAATAGATAATGTAGACGTTTTGCATTAAGTGTTTATTACTCAAGCCTGAAGCTTTATGCATCATTACTTCTTCATTAAGTCCTTCGTTTCTGTGTCGAACAGGTAAACGCTACGACGAGAAGGTGGATGTTTTCTCCTACGGCATCCTGCTATGCGAGGTGTGTCTCACCACAACTCAGCTCACCTTTCTTTTTCCTCACATTGGCTAGAATGTACAATCCTGTCTTAATCCTGCGAGGGCTAACACAAAACCTAGTGCTAAAACTAATCTTAGTGCTCGAATCTTCTCCCACTCTGTGGGGCATGTGCATGGCTTTCGTTCATTTTCTGTACGTTTGTGGCTTTAGATAATCGGGCAGGTATACGCCGATCCCGAGTGTCTGCCCCGCACACTGGACTTCGGGCTCAACGTGGGCAAGTTTACAGAGAAGTTTCTACCTGAAGACTGTCCTCCTGCTTTCTTCCCGTTAGCCGTGGCCTGCTGCGACCTCCTTCCTGACAACCGGTTTGTGTTTTTGGTGCAACGAAAATTGCCAGCTATGATATCTGAATGAAAATGTGTCTTTTTTCCAACACTTTAATCCTGCCAGGTCGAGTTTTGTCTTCAGCTATAATGGAGCTGAAGAGATGTAAACCAGTGATACACAGGGGCTGAGTGCCAGCTTGCTCTTTTCCTCTTCCCTGCTGAGTGAAATCTGAATGCTCACTGAATTACAAATAGCTTTGCAAAGCAATCCTGCAGAGGAGATTCTTGTCTTCGGTCTCTCACTAGTGAACTGGGTATTACATAAGGAATGATAATACACATCGGATTGTGCTGTTTGAGGAAAATAATCATCACTGGGTCCTGAGATGGGGCTAAAATTTGGTCGAGGTTTTTTTTTAAATTTAATTTACTTTAATTTAATTAATTAATCGATTGATTGATTAATTAATTATAAATTATCCTGTACTACAGCATATTGGCAGTCATTTCTGGCAGTGACTTTTTTTTTTTTATTAAAGAACAACATGTATATGTAAACATTTACAGCTACATTTAATACTATATAGTATTACTGTGTATATAACAGCATCTATAAACATCCCTCATAACATCTCTCATCCCTCATCTAAACTTTCCCTCATCAAGTTAATAATAGTTACAGTAAACTTCTTACAGAAAGACATGCCATCTAAATGATTATATACTTCTACTTTACATTGTTTAATACAATTTTATTAAATTAACCTATTCACCATAGGCTGTGACTAAGCTGTTGCTATAGAAACGAGAATGTGTTGGAACAAGACCATTTAATATTAAACTGTGGTTTGAATCACAGCCAACATTAGAGTTAGTGCTGCTGTCAATCAACACATTCGGACCAATCAGATTTGAGAATGCAGCATCTCTGTTATATAACTACTAAATAAGTCTAAAATGTATTTTCCTGGTTTACTCTCACTCCTGTACTTTGATCTGAATAAATCCTGAAGCTTACTCGTTGACTTGTTCTGAACATTTACTCCTTTGCATTGCCCCGTGCATGTGTTTAGAGAAAATCAGCAAGTCTTTTATTTGAATAAAAGATGCAAAGCATTATTTTAACCCCCGTCTCTGACGTCTTTCCTCTACAGGCCTGCTTTCCAGAAGCTGGAGGACTGTTTCGAGGCCTTGGCTCTAAACCTGGAGCTCGGGATCCCTCTTCCAGCAGAGCTCGATGAGCTGCAGCAGAGACTTTCGAAGCCTAACGGGTCCAAGAGTGAAGATCTGTCTCCGAAATCCAGCTCGTCCCCAGAGCACTCCAGCCTGGAAAAAGACGACACGTAGCCGGATGAAGCAGAACTTGTAGATTTGGGCCTGCAGACAGACTGCACAGGGTGGTGACTAATCTGTTATGACCTACACGGACAAGTTTACACAAATGGATATGCTGGATTCTGTGCGCTTGGTGTGTTTCCAGTGCACTCACACTGGGGTGCTTGTGTTGAGTTAGAATGTTGAGGGCATTTTAGAGCTGATGGATCCAGGGAGGCACATTTCATGACTCAAGGAGGTTTTCTTTTTCTCTTAAGGGTAAGGTTTTTTCCTTACATTACAGAGTAAATTTGCTCTATTTGGTCATCTCTTTTCCTATTTATATCTGAAGAGCTTGTGCTAATCTGTAAAAAGAACCCAAATGACATGCAGCTGCTAGGATCAGAATAAAACTCACAGGGGTCTAAGTACGGCTTCTTTTCGTGTACCTGTGAGCCTGCGTCGAACTTCCTCCAATAAAATTCCTAGTATCTTGTTGCTGGAAAGACTGATAATCCATTGGATGACTTTGTAACGTGTACAGCACAGGCTGTTTAATTCAGGTTGTTACTCTATCGTGAACTCAGCACTGCTGGTTTAAAAGGCACCGTTCCAGGTTGTGGGGATTACTGAACATTGCTGCCCTCTGGTGGTTGATTACATTATTGCGTATATTTATCAGCAGGAATAAAGACAAAATGCCTGGACAAAAAAACTGGATCAACTGTTTAAATAAATAAATAAACAAATAAATAAACAAACAAACACAATAATAGAAATGACCACCAGTAACAGGTCTGTTTTATTCCCCACTACAAAAAGGAGTCTTTAATGATTAGTGAGTCTTTGTCCTGGACAAGTGGTTACAGATTTTTGTCTTTTTTTTTTTTTTTCTTTCAAAGCAGCTGCAAGTTTAGTAGCATTAATGATGTTTGTGTAAAAGCACAAAACATAAAAGTAACTGGATATGATTTTTGTAGTTTGATGTCTCAGAATTATATAGAAGTTGTATTTGAATAGCGTGGGATAACGTTGGTTTGCTGATCGCTTGTTGTAGAATGTAAAAAGTCCACTAATTTTCCCCTCGCATTCTTTAAAAAAAAAAGGTACTTGATGTGTGAACATCATAACCACTGATTTGTATTTCCTGTGTTTCTGACTCAAATAACTTAATTCGTTGACTTTGTGTTGTTCATTTGACATTAAAACCAATAAATGCTCTTATCTATGAACTAAAACCAAATCATAGTATGCAACTGTAATCATTGAATAACTGACAATATGCTGTTTTGTGTTTTAGAAGTTATTATTTATTTATTTTTATTTTTTTTCTTCATAGCAGTGAAAATCTGCCAAACATTAAACATAAGATCTCTCAAAAAAAAAAAAAAGGTGTGTAATATCATGACAGAAAAAAAAAATACAGACTCCAGGTCCTAATAATATGAACATAAAACAAAATAACACAATGTAGATCTACATACCATCCTGAAAAGGAAAAAAAAAAAGAGGAAAGGAAAGAAACGAAAGAACGGGAAAAATTCTGAGGTTTCCAAGATTGTTTTCCTCATGATGGATTTGCTCACATAAATAAGTGACCAAGCCAGCTTTCATCTGTCAATAAAAAGAAAAATAATAAACAAAATTCAGTCGTGTTAGTCTCCCGAGACGGATCTCTCGCTACAGTCTGTTACATTTCGTTACGAAACAGAGCCTAAAAGCGTCCTTTCCTACAAAATGTTTCACTTTAAAGACGAGATGACGACGTTTCCCAACCCGGTGACGACACCTTGCTACAAAAATGTTTGTTTTTCCATCATAAATGAAAATGCAGAGAGCCAATCGAGATTCAAGATTCTGAAGCTTGTGGCCAGAAAAGTGTAGAAAAGACATCAAATGATCAGCGTCCCACACATGGAGTTTATCTGGAGCAGATGGGCTTCGGCACCATCAGATTTGGCAGTTTGCAAAGCAGATAGAGACTAAAACCAGAAACGTTTGTGTTGCCAGTCTAAATCACTCATCTTAAATCCCATACCAGATGAGGAACACTTAGGTGCTGGCTGATCCCCACCATGCTTTGCTAGTCAACATTTCTTTGCATTGGTCTTCCTTGGGAATGTATTACTTTACCCACCCAAAATACTAACACTCCGAGAATCCTCATGAAAATCTGTACACTAAGGCAATTGCGTGTGGAAACTTGTTTCCCATAATAAATCCTGCAGGATCCCATCAAAGCTGATGAATATACTGTAGATCCACTTTGCTAATTGACCAAAAAGCCACTGGAATACTTAGTGCTACAACTCCTGAGGGACACTAGAGCACTAAACGGTGTGGAGGGAAATAAAAATGCTTGTACTTGCTCTGCCCTTTTTCTCCAATTAACATAATGCAGGATCATCATAAAACAAGCACTTCGGTTTACCCCTGTTATAATACACAGCTTCATTCTCGTCATGTGCATAAAAAAGGCTTGTGAACATACCATCATGCTATAACCAGCATGCAAACTGGTGAAATGCCTTGAGCGTACACGTCACTCTAGCACTCCAAAAGATCACAGTGAAAGGTTTACACATGATTGACGTTGGGGGGGAGAAAAAAAAATCCTGACATGCACTTTTATACAACTCCTCCCCAGGTCCACGCATCCTGATTTATCCTTGATGTGTCCTGGTGCATCCTCTGCTCCTCAACATAGCTGTTGTTGAGAAGATGAGGATGCCAAGACGTCTGTAAAGAGCTTTCCCTTCTCCAGAAATGCAGGAGACAGACAGATGGGAGGGTGTTTTGGGTTGGTGCTGATCCTCTGAGACTCAAGATTTAATCATTGTGGTCCTATCCAGGACTCGTCAAGCTCCAGGGGTCCCTGTAGAGTCAATGAGTGGGTCGCTGCCCTCGACGACGCCCTGCGGAGGCGCTTGCTCATTCGCCGCAGCTACCACAATGGTGTTCTCATCCACCAGCTCGCAGGTGGGGTTGGCGAATGCCGAGAAAGGAAGCGTGATGCGGTGCATCTCTCGCTCATACACACGCTGCTCGTGCTGCTTCTTCAGGTCACGACCCCTGTAAATAAAACAAGAAGAGCTCGATAACTATGAATAAGGAGCATAGGTGTGTGTGTGCATGATGTATCTTTAAAGTCATCGTTATTTTCCAGAAAGTGCAGCTTTAATAGTAGAGTTACATATTCCAAGGTTATGTTTGAGAGTAAATCTTCAGAAGGTGTCATATATTTGGGAAGCTACTGAGCCAAGAAGAAAGACAAACGAGTGATGGTTGTGTACAAACTACGCTCACGGCATGCGCCCTTTCTTCAACCTTCCTTTCTGTTTTCCTCTGTGTGCACCCGTGTATCGTCTCTTATTGTGCCCGGCTTTGTGTAACATGAGCATTACGCAACCATCTTGCATCTCTTCAAATACATCTCTGCAATGAGCCTGAACTCGTTTCTGTCATCAACTATTCAGGTGTGTTAGGTCTAAAATAAACTCCAATTTCTGCGATGAAGTCACTTATTTAACTGCTCTGTTTATTACTATATCTTTATAAATGACCTGTGAATATCTGTACAAGAACGTGTGTGCGTCTGTGTGAAAGAGAGCTACCGAGATGCTTCACCAGAGTGAAATCCCAGCTCTCTTGGGGAAAAAAATAGACAGAAACTGCTAGTATGACTTTATCTAGCAACATTAGCCAAGTTAGCTAGATACCTGGCATTGTGTAACTAAACAGTTACTTAACTAACCTTCAGCAAACTGCCTCAATTAATCTAACAATACAAAAGGAATATCTTATCCTATCTTATCTTAACCAGGTTTTTTAATGGTAAAGCCAAGTAACGTATTGTATTGTGTTGCTATTACAGGCTAACTGATTAGCCGTACTAACTAGCGTACTGTTTAACCAAGAGCGAACCTTCCTAGAAAGTTAGTTAGCATTAGAAAAGGAATGATGAGATAATAGCATATAAAAATAAAAGAAGAAAAAATAAAAATTGCAATGCAATAAAAATATATTTCAATTTGTAAACATATATGGATTTATTTGAAACAATTAAATTGATAAATTAGACACTGCAATCGACCCACTTTGTTTAGTAATATAGAGAGAGAATTAATATTACAGATTAGTGGATTTGAGAAGAAAAAAAGCCGACTAAATTAAATAAATATTACATACATTTTTTTAATAATTGTAATTACTTAAAAAGCATCTTACTCCTCCTGATGGTCTTAATCACACACACACACACACACCACTGAACACCATTTCACAAGATTCCCAACACCACAAACTAATGATGAACATAAACAACTGAACTACTGATAATGACTTACAGCATGTGCTGTCTCGCTTTATTTCATCTAACCCTCTTCCTAACAAGCCGTGCTTTGTCTGTGTCCTCTTTCTGATTTCACGCTCTGGTCTGTTCTGTACTGACACTAACTCTCTCTCTGCTTTGTGCTGGTGAGTTTGTTTGTGTGTGTGTGTGTGTGTGTGTGTGTGTGTGTGTGTGTGTATATACACTTACCGCTTGTACAAGTAACCCGTTGTAATTCCCACTCCCAGTATGATAATGATGGTGATCATAATGATGGCAAAGACGTAACCTAAAAAAGAGCACATCAGCAGATCAACACCACCGGGGTCTGGAAAAAGCCGAACAGAGCTGCTCATCTCTCCAAGCATTTACAAACAACATGAAGCGACCAAACACTGCCAGATTCTGACACGACATAAACTCCCAGAGTTCTCCGTTCAGATCAGAGCTGCTCAGGCATAAGAGAGAAGTTTGAGGTTTTATTTATGAACAACAATCATAAGATGTACCCATAGTTCCTAGGTCTTTCTTCTTCTTGGGTCCTGTCTTGACCCTCTGGCTGACCCCCACCACCGGCTGCACAGCTTCAACTTCCGACTTGCTTCCGACGTCCAACTGCTCCGTCGTTCCTTCCTCCTCTACAGAAGGACTCGTGACACAAGTTGACTCTTCTGAACAGTTTTCTTCTGTGGATTACAAGGACATTTGCCTGAATTCACATTCAGACATGATTTAAGGCCTTGATAAGCAATTATCTAAGCTTTTAATGTTATAACAATTCAATCATTCATTCATTTCTTAAAAAAAAAAAAAAAAAAAGACGTTTCTAGTGGTTATGTGGTTACTACTGCTTTTATGTGGTGCATTAGACTCTGGAATAGACCAGACATGTCTGTTTTGTATTTCATTTTGGGAGAATAAACATGTACGTCTCCATCGATGCCATTTACCGACCAGCAAACTCTGTGAAAACACTCCACAGCTGCTTTTAGCTAAATAATTCTGTAAGAGCTGTAATGGAGAATCTCCTGGTTCATGTTTAAAATGCTGAAGCTGAAGTGGTTGAAATACATCCAGGTTTTATACATGTTTATTTCCTCTGCTCGGTTTGGTGCTGGTTCGCATTCAGTCCGTCATGAGCGGACACAAATCTAGTCATCAAAGGGAACGTTATTTCATTTCAAAATGACGTCTGGCAACGTTTTTTTTTTAAAGCCGTTTTTTTTTAAAAAGAAGATTAAAAATCAGAGAAATCCTGCTTGATTGACGGTCCTATATTTTAGACTCCTCCTACTGCCCTGAAGCGAAATTTAACAGCACAAACAAGAGAATCTTGTTCCGTCAGGCAAGAAAATATTGTTCGAAATACTGGATGTGTATTTATCAAAATGGCCATGTGATTAGCGAGTTTATCACTCCTGTAATCTTTATATGCTGTGTGTAATGAAGCACTGAATGCCCTGAAGCACTGGAGGATTTAGGCCTGTGGGGTAAAATAAACAATCTTGACACAGAATGATGGCAACAATCTGTTTTCCGGGAAAAAAAAAGGACCCAGACAGTTATGTAAGCCACTTATCCTTACATAAGAATAGGCAAATGAGCAATGCTAAATAAATAATAATAATAATAATAAATCCCACCATTTCTAGTGTGCAGTGTGTGAGCTCTGTTACGGTGTGTTTTGAGGGTTTAATCATCACCATGACCAAAGCAAAATGTCTTTATCATCACAAATAACACTATAGAACAATACAATGTTATGTTGTGTTCATTTCTGCAGCTCTTCCTGTAGTTATTAGTCTCGGGTTGTGTCTTGTCTGTTACAGAGACGAAGCTTAGATTGAATTTGACCGATTAAGTAGCTTTCAGAAGACAACAACTGCGATAAGCCTCCATTAGCAGACAGACTGAACAAACACAGAGATCCTGCTCATGTATTTACCTTCCAGCCATTTGCTAGAGGAAAGAGAGAGGAGTTTCATTTTTAAACAGAGCCACACTCTGCTTGACATGTTTTAATGAGTTCATGGAAGGGAGAAACCTGAGCTGAGAACAACAACTCTGCTTATCTTCTCGTTACCTCCTCTGCTCCACACCCCCTTTTGAAAAAAAAAAAAAAAAAAAATTTGCTGCTCTAACTTTAAACAGTTCGCAGAGGCGACGAACCAATCAGAAGCTGTTACCGTGGAAAACATTTCACTTTCACCCAATCCAAATACTTCCTGAAGTATACGTGTCTGAAAAGTTTCCTTATGTTCTTGTTTGACTTGATCTGCCTGATCACACACACTCGGAGAGTATAAGGAGACACGTTCAAAAAAAAGGACACATGAAGCCTGACCAATTGGTCCATTTTCATAAACTTGAAGATTCAGGTCATTAAGCACCTCCTCTACCTTTCTTTAAGCTTATTAATCCTCCATTACAGACTTATGTAGTAAATCTCTACATGATGTCCAAATATGGGGCGGAAAGTACAGTACACGGTTGAACAAGGAAGAAAAAGTGACACACGGAACACTTGAACCTCAGTGAGGACAACGTTCGATCCCCGAGGGAAATGATTTGCACTGTATTTAGAAATATAGGAAAGCAGGACAGACGAGCAAGCGATCCACAGACTCATGCACGTGGTGCCAAATGTTGGAGAAATGTTTTGCTTAATAACACACTCCACACAAACCAGGTCAGAAGGGGTTAAAAAAAAAAAACAAGACATTCCTTGACAAAGCTCTCTTTTTTTTTTATTTCTACTGAAATAAGTAAAATGAAAAAAAAAAAAAAAAAAAAAAAACAGAACTTATCATTCTACTGAAACCCCAGAAAGAGGAAAGTCCTCCATCCTTAGACGTTTGCCTGGTGGAAAGCGTAATGTTGCACCTTTACCCCTGACTGTTACAAAGCACCGAAGACTTCTTCCATAAATGCTGAATGAACTTCGATTCACCATGAACTTCGATTCACCATGTCAATAGTTATACTTTTGTTGTTATTGTTAAATAAGAGTGCATTAAATATCTACAGTTGTAGAAAATGGATGTGGTAGGAAGAAATGTTCATTCAATAGCTTGCAATATTATAAAAAGTGTTTTAAGGTGTTTTATTTTCAACACTATCTCTATATGAAAAAGTTACCAACTGCTGATCTGTGTGTAGATTATAGATGCTGGCGATCAGTACTGAGCAGGTTTAATAAGATGGTTACCTTGGCATGCCTTAATAGCACATGCTTCTCTCCGGAGTTGTCCATCTGCTCCGGAAACATAGCACCAGGGCTCATCTGAGTCATCGGGATTACGGCAGTAGTTATGGTTCCCTACACCTGTAGAGAAGCATGGCACATTAACCAACAGAGACTTAAAAGGTATGCTGGGTGTTTTATAGAGATAAATGGCATAAAATTTAACAGTATATAAAAAAGAAAAATTCAGGGAACTTGACAACTTGCAATGGCAATTACACAGAGAGAGAGAGAGAGAGAGAGAAACAGTAAGAAAGAGAGTGTCAGTGAAAATGTCAGTGAGTCACAGTGCGTGAGAGAAAGAGAAAGAGAGAGTAGGTGTCACAATGCAAGAGAGAGAGAGAGAGAAAGAGAGTCACAGTGAAAAAGCGAGAGTGTGTCAGTGAGAGTCACGGTGCGAGAGAATGAGAGAGAGTCAGAGTGAGAGAGAAAGTGTGTCACATTGCAAGAGAGAGAAAGAGTCACTGTGAGAAAGAGACAGTGTATCAGCGAGAGTCATAGAGAGAGAGAGAGAGAGAGAGTGTGTCAGTGAGAGAGAGAGTGTGTCAGTGAGTGAGTGAGTGAGTGAGTGAGTGAGTGAGTGAGTGAGTGAGAGAGTGAGAGCAAACTACCATCTTATAAATTAGGTGTTTAAAAAAAAAACTAGACAAAGATGTTTCCTTTATATAAATGACCTTGGATGTGGTTGATAAGTGAAGACACTACAATGCCTGATATTCCAAGTATATATTTTCAAGACTTACTATAAAAACAGTCTCTGTCCTCATTACATGTTAACGTCCCTCAAAAATGTGAATCCAACACGGAGCCTATTAAACTAATTTACGGTTTGTTTTTGTGTTTCTAAGATACTATACTCACCAGTTTGTGATAGGGTCAATTACACAAATGACAAAACACAAAGCACCATCACGTTTCTGACTCGAGATATAAGCTTTATTCTTTAATCCCTTTCTATTAGTCGAAGGTGTATATTGTTCATTTAATCATGGCTTACTTCTAAGTAAAATATTTGCATCAACTGTATAACTTATGGAATCAGATGGACAGGTGATCTACCTCTGGTGTGAACTGCCTGGGAACTTTTAAACTGCTCAAATCACACACTCCATACAAACTAGGCCAAGGGACTTCAAAACAAGGGCTTAATCTTGAACTAATTTCAATATACCTGCTGAGTAAGGCATAAAAAAGGAATAAAAGAAAAAAACAAGGTGTGATGTTACAAAAAAACAATCAGCAATGCTGATGTGCATCATGTCAAAGTGTTTTATTTCTCGTATACCACAGCAATTTACCAACACACACACACTTATTTTTTAATTTATGAACAGAATGACACTTCACTTTATTCTTCAGTCTCTATTTTTTCACTCATTAAATTACAAGACATAATAAGCCCTCAGCTGTGCACAGTGCAGAACCAAGTCCATATATACATGATCAAAAAAAGAACAAAGTGTTGTTTAAGAAAGATAAGCGCCAATTGTGTGTTTTTATAACAGGTGGAAGAAACAGCTTGCTTTCTGCCTAATGTTGGCAGTGTATCGAATTCAAATAATTAGATGGCCCAAGTGGTAGCATGTGAAGGCAGCATTAAATAGAGAATACAGGCACAGAATAACTACATTTTAAACATACAGACCAATGCTATTACATAGTAAATGTCATGCAGATCTTTTTACAAATGAACTGCAGTCATGCTGTTTTTTTCTTGACTCGACTTTAACAATCAAACACATGTATAGGTGGTGGCACCCTAGAGTGTTCTCTAGCCCTGCCTATGTCACAGAGTTTGTTTGAAAAGCTAGACAAACCACTGGGTCACAAATCCCTTTATTATTACTTTAAAAATGGCACCGTACACTATTTCCTACTTAAGATAAACAAAAACTCTAAGAATGCAGTGCAGGATATTGGACACATTCTGCATCTAAACCCAGACAAGAGACATTTTGTAATGAGTAGTGTGTGCGTGCTATATATATATGAATGAGAAAGAGAGAGAGAGAGAGAGAGAGAGAGAGAGAGAGAGAGACTGTGTGCTAGATGAATAGATGAAGGGCTACCTTTCATTCTCTCTTACCTGTGGACATGTCTGGGTGCAGTGTGAGTTCGTAATCCCGGTTCGTGGTCTTCCAGTTCAGACAGAGACGCCCTGAGGAGGATTTCTGCTGCTCTCCCCTGTACTGCACACCCTTGCCATATATGCACTCTGTAAAGTGTTGCAAAACATGTTAAGGTAAATCAGTGCATTCATTCCTTACAGAGCATTAGGGATCTCAGTAGTGCTTAGGAAGTCAAGTGGTTCGACAACATTAAATAGATAAATAGACAGACAGACAGACAGACAGACAGATAGATAAAATTTTATTGTCATTGCATCTACCAGAAGTGCAAAAAAGTAGCAATTGTGCAAATAGACAAGTTATAAGTATATATGTAAACATATATACAGCATGTAATATATATATATATATATATATATATATATATATATATATATATATATATATATATATATATATATAAACATATGTACAGTGAATAAATATAAATTGCAGAGATGTGTGGACATTGTTGAAAAATACAAGTAAATGTTTCTTTGGTTATGGCATTGAAATAATGTGCAGACACTGTTGTAAAGGAACAAGTAGAAGGTAATAAGGTTTTGGCATTAAAAAATGTGTAAGCTAAACAAACAAGTCCAATAAACAAACAAACAAACAAACAAACAAATAAATAATACAGGGTTACATTTCCATACATAATTACTAAAAATAAATAAATAATAAGACTGAGCTGACATTTTTATTGTAGTGCTTTGAGTTTTATATATATACAAATATATATTTGGTGCATTGTGAAAATATTAAGTGAACATCCATAAAACACACGTCAATGAATAGAAGTCGTACACGTGAATATAGAACGAATGTGTATGAATAACACGTTATATCCGTTTTTTATAACTTATTCTAATACACTGAACAGAGAACAAAGAGACTCATCTCCTACCTTCATGAACAGATGAACAATCTCCCAAAGCAAAGCTGAGCAAAACCACTAAGTGCACAAAAAGGGTCATATTCAATGCCGTCGTTTAGCCTGTTAGCAGATGGAGTTCATAGTGAATCGAGTTATAAAAATCGTGTGAAATCTGTTTGTCAAGAAGAAGCTACTGCACCCTGATTAAAGCGCAGCCCTTTTTTGTTTTGGTAAATCCAGTTCTAATGCAGAGTTCACAAGCTCATCTGATTTACCGTTTATACGCGTTTAGGAGCACATGAACCGCCCCCAGTGTTAAACAGCCTCCCAGTGCTGAAAACACACTTTGTTTTTGTGTTCCCGAGATACTACATTCACCAATTAGTGATAGGGCCAAATATACAAGTGACAAAGCACAAACCGACACTTATTATAGTATATCCATGCATACATCCTATTTATGTGGCATTCTTTCATTAAATCTTATTTATTTGCTTTTATAAAACAGGTTATCGGTATTTATTATCACTAATTTGTTTTCGGCTCGTGCGTATTTATTTCCACGTTCCATACACATCTTACTTAAAGCCATTGTTCGAGACAGAATGAATAACATCTGACTATGATGAACTTTCGTGTAGCTCGTGAACGCTGCATCGGCTCAGCTTTGTAAACAACCTGAGCGGTAGCGGGCACGCGCATGTTTCTGGAGCTCATTGCAAAACACGTGGATTTTTGCTTTCAACCCAAAAACATAACTTCCGTGTTGTTGTTGTTGTATAAATTAATTCAGATTAAAATAATGCATCAAATGCAACTAAAATACCGGATTTGTTATAGACACAAATAGATAATCTAGTAAGGCATGTAGTTATTGAACTCTGTTTTTCTATAATAGTACTAATAGTAGTAATAAAATATTACCTCTGCAACATGCTTTAAGTTGACTTAAATTGAATTACATCTTATGTGTTTTACAATATAAAAAACTAGGTTAACGTTGTCTACAGCAAATATTTACACTTCTTCAGTGTACACTTATGGTGTATAATGACAACAAAAAATGATTAAAGTGGCTAAATGAAAATGTCTCTGAAATGCAATTTACAAACACAAACAGGCTTTCATTTCTGCATCTCCAACCATCTTTCCTATTTATCAGTCTGCCAGAATCACAAGAGAGGTCCAGATGCTTTGTAAACAGCCTAATTCTAGGTTTATTCTTTCTTATGCTGCCTAATGCCAGGAACTGAATCATTTGCTCACCATTTCAGATCATTTCAAGTAAAAGAGTTAAAAGAAACCATTTCTGAATCAGAACTAGTTGGATATTGAATATTTATAAATTGTTATTTTTATAAAATGTAATATATGACACAATGGATTCTCTTTGTATGTAGAAAAATATAGATCTGGCAACAAGGTCTGATTGCAGAATGTCTACTTGTTTCACCATGTTGATACGAACTATGCTGGTCTATTGGGCTTGCTACAGCATTCTAGAGAATGGCAGGAAATAGTCACACATAATTAAACCAGATGGTCAGCTTACTGTTCCACAACACACTCAGGCCAAACAGCACACACACTGGCCAACTGGCACTACTCCTAATTAATACCACAGAGTTTCCACAATAAAACTTTCCACAGTTTTTCAGACTAGTGGCTCTTCGTGCTCTTAACGTTTGCTTGAAAATATTTTGCGGATATTGATTTGACATAATTTCACAGAACAGAAGAAAACAGGTAGAAGCACTGTACAGGAGTTGTATGCTCCAAAATGTGCTGCCAACTTAGAGGTGTAATGTTAAAGAAAAATAAGGTATAATATGGATCAGACACACACATGGACACACACACACGGTCAGGAACAGGAATACACCCACACATTTTTATATTTTGTACATTGTTAGGTTGTTCTTCAATATTATCCCTTTTGTGTCTTAACAGCAAGCGATTGTTTCAAACTACAACTAATTTCTGCAGAGAAAAAGGAGTGATTCTGTATGAAAAGGCAGCTGATTCCACTTTTGGCACAGAAAATGTTCAAACAGAAATAAAAAAAAAACAGAGGTGCTAAATAGTCATGGCGAAGGATTCTAAAAAAAATGAATCATGCTGTTGACACAAAGTGAGACTCTTCACCTGGAAGATTGGCCTGTAATGAGGCTTAAAGCATGCAGTATTCCGTTGCTGTTTCACCCTTAGCCAACTCCATCACTTCTGCTGCCAGAAAGATTACATCACGGCCTGATACAAGCACTCCAATCTACTGCTGAGGCAACCAGACCAGACACAGCTAATTCAGAGGAATGAGATATGTGAAGGGAAGTAAAGAGGGAGAATAGGGGGAAGAGAGAGAGAAGAAAATGGGACGTGAATGCGGTTTATAATGTAGACCAGTGGAGATACTGTGGGTTGGAATAAAGGCAGTTGAAACCGGTTCTGGGGAAACAGCACTCTCAAGCCATGGCATGGTATTGTTTATAATCCACCATGTATCATAATGCTATTCAGAGCACAAATCAAATAGCTCTGATGTCTTTCAACATATCCAATGTGATTTACCTCTCATTGTTTTATACACTCATTGTATCATGTAAGTAAACTCCATTCCAGTTTTACAGTCCAAGATGGGACAAATGTGCAAATCAGCAGTTTTTAATATACAAGTAAAAAAAAAAATCAAAATTTTAATCAACAAATTATTTCACAATAAAAATAAAATCAGATAGAATCATGTTATAAATTGTGTATAAAAAATGTTCCTGTTCTGGTCAGACTACATGGTGTTTATGCATGTGATTGTACAAAATGCTCCTTTAATGATTTTGATATTGTAGACGCCATAGCTGTCTGTTAGGAGAAGTGCAAATTCAATGATAACGTTACTTGAGCATGAGCTGACTTTTTGTGAAACTGGGCAATGCTGAGACGCTCTGAATCAGCTGGGGGATGGAGCTCACTTCTGGGTCTGAAACAAAGAAACTAGCCTCATTCAGATCACAGTCTTAAGATCTCTCTAATTATATATATATACACCATTATATGTATAAAACATTACACACTGACCCTTTAAGCTATTTGTAATTTTTCAGTCTCTGGTGCTTTCTCACAGTGTGTATTACAAACACACAAATATATACACACTACAATGTAGTTTAACTGGATGTTTTAAAATGTAAAATCATGACTATTAAATTAAATTAATTGTGGCCTTCGCACACAACTCCATCTGAAGGAAGCGGAGCAATGTTTCCTGACATTAAGAACCACAACAACATTCAATCATGAATATCGATGAATGCTGTTCATCTACTTTATATGGAATAGAGGTAGCTAATGGTGTAACGTCATAAATCACCATAAAACCTCAACGTACGCCTCAAATACAACAATCCCAAAAACCCCTTGCGTCAGTTTATACTCATTCTGTTCTGACTGCATCAATAAAACACACTGGGATATAAACTCCATGCAGGCTAAGAAATGTGTGTAAATCCAGCAGGTCCTTCACTAAGACTGAAGGGTCACTCAGGGGTAGGGTTTTGTTGGAAAAGCTTTGTAAGTGCAGCAGAAAGGCAGCCTTGGTATACAGCCCACAAAGGGTGCTATGGAAACGTGGCTCCATCAGAACACTCAGCCATTCAGGATCCAGAGAGTCACCTAGAGAACACAGGACACTAATCATGTGACAGATCCAATCAATAATGTTCACGCTGCTTTAACACACAACATTTCTTCTAAACAGAGTCACCACCATGCAATGGTTTTAGCAACAGTGAAGTTTTTAAAATACTATAGTGGCTCATGTGACTATAGCGATAATTAAGGAAGTCAATATAGTAACTGATTGTAAGATGTAATTACCTAAATGAAGCTTGGAACAGATCCTGAGGTTCTCATAGACAGAGTCTGTATTTTCTTGTGCCCACTGATCCAGGAGCTTGTCGAGAACAGAGGATTCTGGGTATCGTTTTGCCAGGCAAAGCAAATATGGCAGCACGGTCTCAGAAATCACAGAAGGCTCCAAATACATGTTTGCATTGTCCTGCTCGTACAGACTGCTGCTTCTGAGAAGCAAAGAGAACACAAAAAAACAATGAATGTCTAATCAAAAAATGTCTAATCAGCAAATCGTTCCTTGATTCATTCATTCTGACCAGTTATTGGATTAATAAACAAGGTGAATGGTGAATTTCCTAAAGTAAACGTGGCGAGAAAAACCTGCCAGTAGATGAGATCACTAATTAAATAACTTTCTTGGCAGTAACAGCAAAAAAACTGCTAGGGAGATGTCCAGTGTTTACCACTATTTAATAAAAAAAACAAAAAAAAACAAAACAACCACCATTATGTTCCAACTGAAGAACATACGCAGTCCTGCGCTCTTGAGACTATTGGCTGATAAGCCCAAGGCTCTCATTAAGTCACAGGTCAAAGTTAACCTAGATAACATCAGTACAAATGAAACTTTCATGTATTTTTTTAAAGCTAAATTATAAATAATGCCAACTTTGCACTAGAGTAATGTTATGAAGTCCAACAGAAATCTGGTAGCTTTTAAATCAAATTTCTGCACGGTTAATAATTAGTATGACATCCATTCTTTAACTGGTTGTTTATTTTATTCATAGTGTCCATGTCTCCGATGTTTTAACCTTGTTTAGGTCATATATTATAGGCCACTGTTATATTAACTGCACTATAATAGAGCACTAAGGGCATTTACTGTATGCTGAGATGTATGCATTTTCTGGTCCTTATTAAAGGTTTAATTTTATATTGAACAGAGAATCAGTGTGTGTGTGTGTGTGTGTGTGTGTGTGTGTGTGTGGGTACACAACATGTGTGACTCACCGTGTGAGCTTTGCCTCCTGAAGTACACTTTTGAGATCCCAATTTGGCAAGTGACACACCAAAGCCTCCAAAGTGCCCTCGCTATCCCAGAATTCCTTCAGCAGCAGGTCCAGCAGAATATGCAGTGATTGGTTGCTGGAGACTGGATGAGACTTGCAGATAACAGAAGCAAAGATAGCGGTCTGGGTTCTGACTTGCTGATTCTGATCCTGCAGTAAGTGCACACCTATACTAATCAGCCTGACACACACACACACACACACACACACACACACACACACACCAATTTTTCAGTTGTTTGTGATGTTCTATCAACCTCGTACCTACAATGTAAATAGAATACATTTGATTAAGTTGCACACCGAGCTCTTGAATAGGCTGAGGGTTGTATGCTGGAAACCTGATAAGGAAACTAGAAGCCTGATAAACAATGTGAGCTTAAAATGCCACACTGCAACGTCAACGCAACAGCTAAAGTAGTGTCTTTAGAGTGACTGAAAAGATAAAGCGAGGATTTCAAGCTAAATTTTGTCCTGTACCTGTTCAGATCAGATGTTTGACCAAGTATGACTATGTCACTATGTAATAAACATAGTCTATGTAGATCTGAATAATCTGCATTGTACCTTAAAAAATGGCATAAAAATAAAAAGAATTTGGGGAAAATAAAAAAAAATCAGTACACAAACCAACCTGGTGCTGAGGGCTTTCAGAGCATTACTGCTCATCAGGCTGCTGGTCACTACAGCAGCTCCGGTCAGGTACAGAGACTGAGCACAGGCTAATCGCAGAGCTTCTGGAGCTTCAGCACATCTGTGTATTTCTAATAACACACACCAACGTTGCAGTATAGCCATGTCTGTGCTAAGAGACAGAAAATCACAACATATTTGTACTGATCAATTCTGCCCTTAAAACAGTTAAATCCTAAACAGTTAACTGATTTTTTTCCTTTCTTTTCAAGGTGCAAATTGCTGTTTTCCTTTCTTTCAATCTCCTTAAGCAGCTTGACTAGTTGCACCCCCTTGTGGGGAATCTTCTACCTTGTAAAACATGAATCAATGTGTGAGACATCTTTTGTGTGTTTTTGTGATCACTGTGAACGAGAGACAGCGCTCGACCTGTTTCGGATGAATAAGAAAAGGATAGAAGACAAGTCACCTTGGAGAAAGTAGCAGAGACAGAACACACAAGGTCTGAGAGAGGAGCTCTGGTCCTCCTCGGCTTCCTTCTAAATCCTCCAAGAGGAGTTGCACACACTGATGCAGCACTTTTTCTTCAAGCTTGAATACGAGAGGCTGAGACGTTGTTACGCTCAACACGTCTGGGGTCATGACTTCCACCAACGCTGAGAAGTATGCTACCTTGTACTCAATATCTTGATCCATGAGCGCCTGTGTCAGACTGGCCTGCACATACAGAGGATATACAACGTTATAGCTAAGCTGTAGATATGGATTTGAATACATGGGTTAAGGATATTTGAGTTTAAACTCTCAATCTTCTGATCGATTGCCCAAAATCTGGACCACAGATTCACCACTTCCCTACATCCCCAGAAGATATTGCACCATTTCTAAAAGGTCTGTAATGTTTCAGCACATAAAGCCCGTTCACAACATACAGAAATGATAGAAACACTGTGGAGCAAGATGGACTGTTACCTACCAGGTTTTATTCTGAAGTGCTTAGTGAAAAACAGAGCTGATTTCAGGTAAATCGATACTTTATCGTTGTTATTATAGCCGTCGCTATTAAAGCCGAGCGGAAACTTGTGACGTAGATTCTTTTGTACTTCAGAGTGTACTGAACACAATTGCCATGCCTAAATTCCCTAATCAACTGAGAACATGAGCGGTAGATCAATGGTCACCAACGGTGATTTACAACAGTCTGAATTTCCTTTCATTGTGCATGTTAAATAATAAACAGAAGCAACATACCAAATGCCAAGTGAGTTAAGGCTTTGTCAAATGTCAAGTAAAGAATATAAAACATGACATCATATGCTGTTGCAATAATCAATAACAAGGTGGTATAATGTGGCCCACAGCAAAGCAGAGTTACCCTTAACACCATGAATGTTAGGCCTAATGTTTAATGTCAAGTGTTATGTTGTGAAAACTATGATGGTTCATAAGGCAAATTCACATGTTACTGAGAAGCCAAATATTCACCTGGAGAAGCTTCACCAGCTCGTGCTGTAGGCAGCTCCCTCTCCAGCTACGCCTTTCTTTTACCCACATGACCAAAGCGAGACGAGTAACCGCACTCCCACTGACTAGGACAGGCCAAACCTTCCACACCCAGTCAGGGTCGTCACACAGGTAATGCACAGCAATTTGGTGGAAGGAGGCGGAACCAAGCTGAAAAGACATGATATAGTGAGTGAGTGAGTTCTAACTAAAAATTCAGAGTAAATTCAATGTGAAAGACATCTTTGACAATCATGAGTCGAAGAGGTCAGGATTTTAAAATGAATCCCTTTGCTGTGGGGAATGATCTTGTTGGAATCTATGTAAAGCCATTTAAAGTTTTCATTCATAATCTTTCTGCAGGTAAAATGAAGACATAACTGTACTTCTAAAGTGCGTGGAGTCCTATGAAGTTCCTCCATAAGAAGAGAGCCGATGTTCATGAGGAAAGCCTTCGAGCAGTTCTCTCTCAGCAGGCCCAGTACTGTCACATACGCCTGGCGTACCAAAGGGCACCTCTGCTCATGGGATGCCAGCCAAATTCGGACCTCCATGGCCTCCACCACGCCACATAGAGAGGATGGGCGAGGGCTAGAGCGAGGCACACAATACATATATTTACATTTGGCACTTGAAATCCTCACTGACATGAGAATATGTACAGTTATGTAACTAGTGAGTGGAAAGATGATTTTGCTTTAACTGAAGTTCTCACTTGTCAGCATGAAGGACTCTGTTCAGGATGGCCTTAATCTGTAGGAGTTGGCCATGCATGCGGTTGTGACAGCTTGGGCTACTCGACTTCTCTGGCAGCTCCTCCACCACTCTCAGTACACTTTCCACACACTCTGTAGGTGGTATCATAGCGACCAGGGCTTGGGCCGACATCGCTCTCACCCCATATACCGGGCTAGCAGCTAGCTGGAGCAGCGGAGGCAGGAAGTCTGACAGAGCTCTGTTACAAAAAAAAGCAAAAAAAAAAATCACTCAATAGGCCATAATCCAATTAACCCATTATATCCTCATTTCCTCCTACAGAGTGTAGTGACCTAAGAGTTAAATAGATTTCTGTTCATCAGGACAGACATTGCAGGCTTACGATGGGCAGTTTGGTGCCAATTACAATGCAAATTTATAATGGCTAATATAACCTAACCTACTGATATGGTTCTTTATAAAATAAACACAATCATATCTTCATCAATAAATCCAAATTTGTTTCCAACCATAAGTTTGCATGTCCCATATTCACACTAAAATCTACAGTACATGCCTTCATTTGCATATTTAAACATAAAGACTCTTAAAAAATGATGCCACACTATAACTAATTTTTATAATTCGCATTAACAATATATAATTAACAAAAAGTCGTACTGCGTTTGCTCCTGAGCTCCAGGCTGTAGTTTGGCCAGCAGGGTCAGGACTGGGTAGAGAGAGGGGTGAAGGCTCAGTCTGCCTTCATGAAGGTCTGTGGCTGCTCTTTCTAAAGCCTCCTGGAGGAAGGGCTTTAATGCAGGATAATGCTTAAAAAAGGCAGGGGAGGACATGCCATATTGGGCAGAGACATCTTCACCAGCAGGCCTCTGACCCAACATCCTGGAGCAGAGAGAACCTGGGGGATGAGGACCATGGTAAAATGTAGGTATGGCAAAATATCCAAGATGAAATAAAAATCTCTATGAAATGATATAGCGTTGGAAACCAAGGATATATTCATGTCTAAAACATGAATATATCCGTATATTAAGAGTTGATTAAACGTAGATACTGTAAAGCTGTAGTGCAGCGTTCCTCATGGCCCAACAAGGAGAGCTGAGGAGTGTGAGTGACAGCATGGTGATCTCAGGAGCATACTGAAGAATGGTCAACCCCAGACTGGAGCCTTTCACAAGTGCCTGAATTGTGTGAACTGCACAAACCTGGTGGGAGAAGCGAGTAAAAAGACCCCAAAAAACCTCTGTCTGTATGTAAATAACTCAAAATAAATAAAAGGTAGGGGGTGTACCTGGGGCAGATCAAGGGTCTGGTCCCAGTTCTGGGGCAGTGGAGCTCCAGCTATCTCCAGCAGTGTGCTGATGGTTTGGGCCAGCAGTGGGTGAGAGGTGCTGCTCTCCTCTGCTGCTAACACACCGAGAATAAGCATCGGCAGACCCGCTGCCCGTCTAGTCACCGACGTGCCCCGGGGAGTCTGAAGGACACACAGACCCTGAAAAACAGATTTACAATGGGATAGAAAGGTAAGCACAAAATAGAGATGGAATCGTAGGGGTACTAAAAGGAAATATTCCCCTTCACCACCAAAATAATTTTCGGGAAAATTCAAACTGCACTTAACCAGAAATTAAATTATTTTCGTGTTTTAGTACCTGCTGTAGAATGTGGTTTGGGATTTCTCTGAGCTTTGGGTCAGAGCTGGTAAGAAGTGCAGTGCAGAATTTAGTGAATCCAATGCAGCAGCCTTCCACTGCCCCCTAAAGAGACAAACCGAGTAAAACATTGTAGGTCTTATTGTGCTTCTGGAAAAATAAAAATGTTTTAAAAATGAATTAAATGTTTTTCATTCACAGAGCTGCTTACCCAGTGCCGACATTTAAGGATAATGTCCTTAAACACGTTCGAAGCCTTCTGTAGATCTTCTACAGTTAGCAGTGTTTTGTCCTTATGAGGGAGTGATTGAATCCTCTCAACCAGCGAGCCGAGAAAAATCCCTATCTCCTACCCAGGAAGAGAAACATATACAATACGTAAACATATACAGACATGTGCTAGTGAGGGTCAAAAATCAATTCTAAGTTACTAATCATTTTTTAAATGTGTTGTTTATGGAGTGGTTTCAACATGGCTTCATCTCCAGAAAAACAGCGTTTTAGTTTCAGTAGCCACGATGCTGCCCGATGAACTCCAAAAACAATCTTGTATAATGGAAGCCTTGCACAAATGTTGGTCTCCCTGGACTTCCTGTACCTTTAGTGTAACCCAGCAGCAGGTCAGCACCAGACTGTGCTCTTCTGATAGCAGCACGTTCTCTTCTCCGTCATCATCCACTTCCGCTCCACTACGCCCGATCAGAGAGCTGATGGCGTTTCCCATATCGCAGAATGAAGGCGGGACTTCTGCAAGACAAACACAAATAAAACCTCACTAGAGCAAAAAATATATATATATTGGGCTAATTATTCAAATCAAGCATCAGTGACGTACTATGCACGAGAAGTCCAAGCATTTGTAATAATAATACGGTAAACACCAAATTAAACATGATATTGAACGAATTAGATTATTTCATACGATTCATTTTTAGTCTGTGTCTTATTGTTGACTTATTCAATCGGAAGTTACCAGGGGTGGGCGGTTAATGACAAAGACAAATGACGTTAATTGGCAGTTTCAAGGTGCTCAAAAAACTTAGTTGTCTAAATTTGGTGGTATTAAGTCAGAAGTCATATAAAGTAGCTCAAAATGTTGAGAAAATAAACCAGAGAGAAAGAGAGAGAATAGCGATACACTTTTGAGTTTGAACAGATTGGGGCACAAATAGCTGAAGCTTAAGTTTATAATATAAGTCATTACATCATGTCTCCCTCTAGTGCTTACTCAACAAATAAATAACCAATACATTTATAGAAGCAAGTTGTTTATATTTATTTATTTATTTATTACTTTATGCTGATCCCTTTAAGGGTCCCCACATCAGATCATGACCCTTCCTCACACAATTCTTTCCAATATATCCAGGTTTAGGATGGGCACCGGGAGCACGCTGTCTCAAGTCAAATCAAAATTGTCATGCTAACCACATGACAGTACAGTATACAGTGAAAAGAATCAAACATTCCTCCAGGACTATTGTGCTTAATAAAATGTAGAGCTCCTTCAAAATGTCTCGTGCAATCCCAGCGGTTGTGAATCGAACCCAGGCTGCGGTGGTGGAAGCCAAATAGTAAAAGCAACATTTCTTTTAATGTACGAATTGTGCACTGATGCCACGACAATGCATGTACCTTTGTCCTCCATGTTCTGATCTCCGTATAACACACCGAGCAGCAGCAGTGTGATATTTTCCAGCAGCGAGAGCATTTCTGCTATCATACTACCATCTAAAGCTTCAGCCAAAACCCCAGGCACATCCAGGATACACTTGTGAACAGCACTGACTGCACCTACAGCCGTTCGGTTAAACACACATAGTAGACATGAAGAGAAACACATACGCAGTCCTGCAGGCTACAATTACATTAAGAGAACATATGAATCATGTTACCATGTAGAGGTGAGCAGCGAGCGGCGAGTAACATGTCCTGTTTGGTGGTCAGGTGCTGCTTCTCCAGACTCTGCAGAAGGTGTCTGATCAGCCTGACTGACTGCATGTCATCGTGCTTCAGAGCCTCTGGCACCACACCATCCAGAGACATACGCCTTGAACAAAGATAATAACAAAGTCTCAAAATAATGAGGGTTTATTTATTTAGGATGATTTCTCAGCAGGTTGCCAGATACAAACCAGCAGGTTGCCAGATTTTGTGATTTTTTTTTTCATACATCACAACAAACTAATCATCCTACTAAGTTGATATTGAACTCATTGTTGATTATTTAGCTACAACAGCACACCCCAAAGTGTTTATTCCATATACATGACAATTACCATTTATTTAAAGCATTAAATCATTGACATATTATACTTCTGATCCATTTAGTTAAGTTTAATGCAGTGGAATATGTGAAATGTGGATATGTTCCTGTTTACACTTTCTAACAGCTGAACAATTGTTCTTTCACCAGTCTCTCTCTCTCTCTCTCTTTTTAATAAAATAAAAGAAGCAGTAAGTCCTGAGGTAAAGAAAAAATTCTGTCTGAAATCTTATTTCATTCCTGTTAAATAAAAGTCTATTAAAAATAAAAAGAACATTTACCACAGCAAGGTACTATATATGCTTTTCATTGTTAAATAACACATTTTAATTTATAGAAAGAATTAAAACAAGTGCGTTATTATAAACCTGTGATATACCTTGGAGTCAGCACTAATACCGTCTGACTAATTAGATTTAAAGACGCAACAATGCTGTTGTATAAGATATGAAGCCTTTCTTGACTTTTTCTGCTCTGAATTAGACTTCATTTCTTTTTAAAAAGCGTGTCAGTGAAGGTACGGATGTATCGAAGTCTTAAAAACAGGAAGAAATTGCTGTAACAAGTAGCAAATAAGAAGCAGAGATGTACATGCTGCATGTTTTATTACACTTTGGTCAGTTTGATGGAAAGCCCTTATATACACTAAAGCATGAATCTATTATTTAGTAAAATAAAAAATATTTTTACCCTGGTGGGGTAAAAAGTTTTTAAAAAGTATACTAACGTACTTCTGTAGCAGAAGTTTGAACATCAGAGCCCCCATCTGGGCCTCCTGAACACGTGGGCTGTGCAGACGTCTCTGTGCTCGGCTAAACAGCGCGATGGAGACATCGGACTCGAGACACGGCGGGAAAAATCTCACCAGCAGCTCAGCCGCATGCTCACGGATCTACGGACGAGAGATGACAGATGCTAAGTCACAGGGCATGAAGACCTCATAACAAAACTTCGAATTTGGAAACTTGTTACCTCATTGGTCGCATCCTCCAAACAGCCAATCAGGACCAGCTGTCTCGACCGACAGTAAAAATCCCACTTTCTTCTTTCTCTTGCGCAGTTGATCAGCTCAGACATGTTTGCTGAAAATAAATACATTTGAGATGCCGATCACGTCGCTACAGTAAAATGAAAACAAGAAGCTTGTGAGCTCCGATAAAGCTTCTACCTGGTGGTTGACCCTTCTTCCTGTCTGGACTCCAGGAGTCTGAGCAGGTTTCCAGAATTGCAGCTAGCAGCAGAAGAGCTGTCTTCTTCCTCTGGAAGCTGTTTCCAGGAGCCAGGGAGGCCAAAGGCAACTGTGCCAGCCAGTCAATAAAATCTGAGGATATTTACAGATGCAGAAATATTTATTCAAATATGCAATCATGGTTTTTATTCTAGACAATGCTGAAAGTGAGAATATTCTAAACGCTAAACTGGACACAGTTTATACAGACAAACGGTATGATAGAAAATAATTTACAAACATCCGTCATATAGAAACGAGTGTCCGTACCAACGCCTTGTTCAAGCTCCTTCTCTTCTTCCTTTCTCAGACCTCTTTTACTTTTTTGACCTTTGAGGCTTGCCATACAACTGTCCCGAATACGCACAAGGAATTTCCTGACCGCAGCCTGGAGGTGCTGACGAAACTGAGACGACTCACTGTTCAGATTCAAAGGAAGAAAATCTCTCACTGCTCCATATTCTACGGCTGATGGAGGCTCTTTAGTCTTGGGGCTGCAGCAGATAAGACTGAATGCCGCTATGCGCACGCTAGCATCCAGAGACGACAAGGCTAGCTGGAGGGTTTCCAAGTTGCTCTCTGAATTCCAAGATAGACACCCGCTGACTGTTCGTTGGGCGCTCATGATACAAACCCATGCTTGTAGGTGCCCCGGGGCAACAGGGTCTAGAGCAGCTAGCATTGTGTCAAACGCTCCTGGGAAACTGCATAGGGTGCAGGGCAGGAGGTAGCTAGAGGCGTTTCTCTGAATAAGAGTGACATCAGAGGTCAGAGCTATCAGGATTGTTGCTTGCCATCGCTGGACCCAGTGAGAGGCCAGGTGTAGCTCAGTGGGTGGAGCTTCCTTCACCGCATTAGCGTTAAGTTCCCGTCTTTGCTCCCGAAGCAGCAACTTGTAGATCTCAGAGGCACAAGGTGCAAGGTGATTGGTGGAAAGGCACTTATAGATATGAGAAGGAAGAGCAGGATACTGTTCCAGGACCTGGAATAGTGAGTATAACAGAAATGAATATGATTTACATACACAGTGGGTTTTTGGGTGAGTGCTTATTGTTGTTCTCTCAATGCAGAGGGAAAATGTGTCAAAATTCTTATCACACAAAACAGGAGAGGCAGTGGATAGGGCTCAGGTCAAAAAGTGCTGGAATATTCCGCTTTCTAAAAAGGTGACCGACAGACAGACAGACAGACAGACAGGTGGCAGAGACAGATATACAGATAGACAGCTGATAAAACTGACAAACAACAGTCAGACAGATGAGAGAAAAAAAGAGAGATATGGACAACTAAACCAAGTGAGACAGATGAAGATGGACAGACAGACATCGGACAACACACCAGCCTACACACACAGACAAACAGGTAGACGGACATTCAGAAAAACTGACTGAGAAAGAGAGAGATGGGTAGACTGCCAGTCACAGACAGAGACAGACAGGTCAGACAAACCGGAAAATAATTAGACAGATAGATGTTAGACAGATAAATAGATAGATAGATGTTAGACAGACAGTTAGATAGATAGATAGATAGATAGATAGATAGATAGATAGATAGATAGATAGATAGATAGATAGATAGATAGATAGATAGATAGATAGATAGATAGACAGACAGACAGACAGACAGACACACACAGCAACCAATGACAATTGTAATAAAATGATGATTATGTAATGCTTTAACTGATGCACATGGCACAACACCACTTCTACCTTGTCTGTACCCATGTACGGCAAGAGGGCTCTGAGAGGCGAGTACTTGGCCCTGGAATCCCACGGCAGCTCCGCAACCCTGTGCAGTAAGTTCACATAAAGCCGTTTCTCAGCTTCTCCAGAAAGCCGACAGTCCAGCTCGTAAATCTCCAGAAACAAACTGAATGCAGTGCGTACTGATTCAGACACACCCTCAATCTACACAAGATGGGAAATGATATAACTGTAGATATATCTCAAACAGGGTGAAATCTGGTAGTGGTAACTGCAATATAAATACACACTGATCAGCTTCTTTATTTGTATAGCACACCCACATAACCCAGGCTTTACCGGGCTCTCTGCATTGTCCCAAATGATTTGTGTTAGTTTGACTCTTAGGGTTGAATGTTCTCCAAGAAAAAGACCACCGGAGAGCTCCCTGATCTCGAGCAGGCTTTCTTTCACACTTTTCAGCCACAAGATAAACACTGCAATCAAAAAACTGTAATATGTCACTTTCATGAAGAAAATCCATGCAGTTATAAAATCATACACTTTTATAATGTACAAATTCTTCTCCAGATTAGAGCACCTTGAAACACATAGTAGTGACAGTCCCGTTTCTCTCTGAGCAAATCTGAGACAAGAGGAAATAGCCCGTCTAGGAGGAGGCAGGTCTGTGAGGCAGGAAGAAATAGTGAGAAGAAAAAAAAAGAAAAAGGAAAATAGAAAACAAAATAATAAAACTGACAAATTCTAAGGAAAAACACATACGACATGTAGATTTGGACTTTTATAGAAAGGGGAAAGAAAAGGAAGGGAAGGGGAGAGAATGAAGAGGAAGGGGAAGAGGATGAAGAGGAAGAGAAGGGGAAGAGGACTAGAAAGGGAAGAGGACGAGAAAGGGAAGAGGACGAGAAGGGGAAGAGGACGAGAAGGGGAAGAGAAGAGGAAGGGGAAAGATATAAATTTAAATGGGAAAATAAGTATATTGTCGTCAGGACAGAACAGGAAAGAAAAGATGCATAGTGGGCAGCATTTTTATGTTATGGAAGCATCTGATGTCTAACTTTATTCAGTGCATGCTGTACCTGTTGGCCTGTACTTTGTTCAACGAGGATGTCCTTCCTCAAGCAGGTCAGGAGTCCTCTGGATACACTGAGTCTGTCAACTCCATCATATGCTCTGGGAAAACAGTCTACCTGTAACTGGCCTACTGTTAACCTACACTGCTCTGCACACACACACACACACACACACACACACACACACACACACACACACACACACACACACACACACACACACATTATCATCAACTCAGAGAATGTGATACGGAAAACGTATACAGATACTGTATACACACAACCGACTCTATACTCTTGACTCTCTTGTAAAGTCGGTGTTTATATACACAGATGCTCACCTGTGCAGGTCACCTGGAGTAAACTGGAGGCTGATGTAGTTCCGCTCTTAGTGTCAGGTGCTACAGAGATCAGCATGGCCACAGCGGTGCCTGCTAACAACCGTGTGTCCCTATTACAGACCTGACAAACACAATCTATCATGACCTGTCATGATCACACATTCTTTACAGAAGTGTAGTAGAAATAAAATATATCATAGAGCAGTAGAAACTCCCAAAGCTTACATCCTGGATATTTCAGTGACAAAAGCACTCACCTCTCCTAAGATAATATTCATAAGGAATCCCAGAATCTCCCTCATATGAAGGTTGTCTTTCTGATCCGAAAAGACCAGAGGCACCACTTGCTCGGGAAGCAGCTGGAACACTTGCAGACACACCTGGAAAACACCCGAAGATACACAACTGTCGCTGCATAAAACCGAATTGTCCAAAAATGACACCAATGCTGACCTTGACCGCCTGATAACACAGAGCACCGTCTCTTGCTTCTTCTTTCATAATGTCAGGTAACATAATGGTGATTTTACACAGCAGAGATGAAAACATTAGTCTTAGACCTTCTCGGCCCATCGTGCTCTCCTCCAGGAACATACACACTGTTTGTGATAAGCAAGACAAAGCTTTATTCAAAGTCATAGCGGTCAGAACTATGTATATAAAGTATAAATATATACGCATATTATATGTATGCATAACAGTACTACAAATACTATTACAAATAGTAACCATAAAATAGCAGTAGACATTAGTGTAAAGTTAACAATGTTTAGTTACCAACCTATTTGAAGGTCCTTTAATGACAACACCTAGAAAAGAAATGATAAATCTGTGAATACACCAGGTTTCCAGTTTAGTGAAAAATTAAGCAGAACAAACCATCCTCTAGCAGATCCTTAATTCTGACCTGCTCCTGGTGGAGTAGACTGTGAAGACATTGTTGGACCTCTTCAAATACTAAAGACTTGTTGGTCTGAGCTAGGTGTTGCAACATCTGTTTTAACACACATCAAGACTAGAATGAGCAGTCAGGCATTCTTCAGTCCCTGCACGTAAACCGAACCAATCTTAACAGTAACATGTGCCGTGTTGTACAAGAATCTCCAAGAAAAGTCGTGCTGTAACCTGGTCTACTTTGCGGCAGGCTGATGAGGATGTGTTCACCGCATCCAGCTGTGATGACAGTAGGAGCTGAATGAGACACCTGTGATTTTCGGACCTCAGCGACCGCAGCAGGGGCGGTGCGATTTTCCTCAGCATCTGCAATGCCTCCTCAAGGGAGCGCTCTTTAAACCGTTTTGTTGTGCTACTGTTGGCAGAAAGACAGCTAAAATTGAATTTCATCAACACTGCAATGTTTTACATTTTTTGCCCCATTGTCTTCACATTTTAGTCACGCCAATTCTGTGGCTAAGAACTGGGAAGGGAAAAGATAGTTTGTGGTTCCTCTAAGAACTGCGAAGCTAGTCTGTTACTTGATGAACCATCCACAAACTGCATATAAATGATAGCATTGTACACAATATACCAGACTTTCTACAAGAAGATACAGGTCTAGTTCACAAGAGTTATTCATACAAGCTAAACTTCTGCCAGAGAGTCTGGTATGGCTAGATATGGGCGTGTGGTAGCCTATTGGTTAAGGTGTTGGGCGACTAATCGGAAGGTTGTGAGTTCGAATCCCTGGTCCACCAAGCTGCCACTGTGGGGCCCTGAGCAAGGCCCTTAACCCCTTAATTACTCCGTTGTATAAAAATGAGATAATAATGCTGCAAATGTATCAAAACGTTTCAAAACATACCTTTATTACATGATAAACTAATGAAACTACCTTATAAAGTCAATATGTCATATGACGAAAAAATGAATCGGTTCCGAATAAGATTCGAATGAGCCGAATCACTAAATGAATCTTTCACGTTCTCATTTGAATTGCATGTCTACAATCCTGAACCGCCACACTATCAGAATTAAACTGTTAATATCGCTGATTTTAGCAAAACCGACACGAAATAAAAATTAAATGATGATATATTTAATGTCAGACGTCCACAGTAAGTCTGAGGTGTTTAATATGTATTAGATAGTATGCATTACCACCGACCTTGCACACTCTGTGAGCCTTTCCAAAAATATTTCTAGCTTCTCTTTGACATCTTGCCGTAAATCAGATTCTAAAACAAACGAAGTGAAAAGCGTTTCCATCTTAGTTTCATCTAAAACGTGAGAAATCATTGTCGCATAACTTGTCTACTCTACAGCTTAAACGTGCTATCACCGGGCCGTATCCTAAATACACACTCACTCCCTGTTTGCATCCACTACCTACAGTGTGAAATAACCTGACCCTACGCACTATGTAGTGTAGATGGATATTATTTGCGATCGAGCCAAGCTTACTCTCTAGCGCCCTCTACCTCCTATAATGACATTACAGTTCGTGCTAAAAACGGGAAACGAGCTAGCTTATAAATATTAGATTAAAGTATCTAGATGCTAGTCATAGTGAGTTATTATTTTGCATGGATAGGTGACACTTTACACGCCAAAATAAAACGTTTAGTCGGTTAAAGTATTGCACTTGTATTCAGTTAGATAGCTAATAGTGCATAGCCATCTTAGCATCTAGCTAGCCAGTTAGCAAGTATGTATCTTTTGTATACAATTCTAGCTGCACTTGTGTGTTTCCTTTTAATGAAATGGATGAAACGTAGAAGGTTTTGCATGGATGTAAAAAGGCTGGACGGGAAAACAGTTCTTATAACCGGTAAGCTGGGAAATACCTTAGGACTAATTGACAAAAAGGCCGAATTTCAAATTGTCGCCTACTTTCTATATTCGAGCACTACATAGGGGGTGAAATAATGACGTCAGCAGACTAAGTAGTGCACTATGCTTCAATAAGGGGTGGTTTTAAACCCAGCCATTGCAGTGAACCTTTAAATTTTTGTATTTAAATAATTTTTATATATATATATATATATATATATATATATATATATATATATATATATATATATATATATATATATAAAACCATAAGTCTGTGTGTGTGTGTGTGTGTGTGTGTGTGTGTGTGTGTGTGTGTGTGTGTGTGTGTGTGTGTGTCACTGAATGGTTCTTTCAAACCAGTACAGAGAGAAAAAAAAAATCATGATTTTACTTTTCACAAATACACAAATATATGCATTATTAGTGTTGGATTATGCTAAATACCTAATAAAGTTATGTTTATTTAATTTGTTGATTTGCTTCCCTTTTTCAGGTGGTAATTCTGGCATAGGCAAAGAGACAGCTGTGGCTTTGGCACTAAGAGGAGCACGAGTCATCCTCGCCTGTAGGGATGAAGACCGAGCAAGGAAAGCTGTGCAGGAGATCAAGCACCGGAGCCACAACATGAACGTGCTCTTCATGGAGGTAGACCTGGCCAACATGAGGTCCATAAGAGAGTTCTGCAAGAAGTTCTTGCAGAAAGAGAAGAGGTTGGATATTCTCATCAATAACGCAGGTAAGGACGATGGACAACTCACCTTCTAGACACAGTTGTCTCATGTCTGATGTCCTTTACATCTAGAATTTTTCTTTTTTCCGATGATGCTGTTGATCACTAATAAATTTGCCATCTGTGATTTACACCATTGACATCAAGGCCACAGAGGGTTCATACAGACATGATGTGTGTAATAAAGCTGGAACTGCTTTAGGTTTCTGAAGACAGTGTTGGTGAGCATATAAGAAGCTGTGTAGTTCTGAACGATCCTGTTTTTTTTTTCTCTCTCTCTCCAGGTGTTCCCAGTGTCCTGGACTGGACCGATGATCATTTTTCCTTGTGCTTTGGTGTTAATCACTTGGGTCACTTCCTTCTGACCAATCTTCTGCTGCCGCGGCTTAAGGAGAGCACACCGAGCCGTGTCATCACCCTCACTTGCTCCAGCTATAAGTACCAGAGACTGGACTTCCAGGATCTTAACTACAACCTGTTCCCTTTCTTCACCTACAGCCGCAGCAAACTGGCAAATATCTACTTCACCAAGGAGCTGGCTCACATGATGGAGGGCAAAGGAGTCACGGCCTACGCTGTGCATCCTGGTGATACGAATATATACGCTCTCTCTCACACACAGACTTCTGTTAAATGTAGTCCATTCCTGTGCTAAACAATTGGCCCCTTCAAGAAAACGGGCAAATATAATTGTACGAATGATTGATGATGATTCTGAAGGGTGATAGTCTTTATAGAGAGCATATAGATAGCTTCTGTGCCAGAACAGACAACAGTAATTTACTGTCTAGAATAATGAACTATATATACAGTCAGCATAGAAAGTAGTCAAATATAATAAATGTTAGGGTTCATGTAGCTGTAGATGAGGCAGAAAGCAAATCCACAGATCATTGATTATTTTATTTTAACATTTTTTACTGCTTCAAACGTAGGTATACAGAACAGTAGGAGTGTGTATTTACTTATTATATTTGTACTTCATCTTAGCTCTTATCCTCTTTGCAGGTTACGTGCAGAGTAACTGGACATGTCACTATTCGTTCCTGTACCAGCTCTTTATGAAGGTGATCATGTTTATGTTTTTTGTGCCGTGCGAGGCGGGGGCACAGACCGTCGTGTACTGTGCTGTATCGGACGAGGTCACGGCTCATAACGGGGGCTACTTCAGCGACTGCAGACCAGCCACATTAAAACCTTATGCCAAGGACAGCGGTGTGGCCAAAAAGCTCTGGGAGGCCAGTGAGAGATTGGTCAATCTCGCCTGATTCAAAGAGCTGAATAGATTTTTTTAAACAAATATGTATAAATATGATTATTTATGAAGTATGTGTGTAATTTTTTTTCTTAAGTGTTCAATTTATGCTGTGAACTACCTGCCTCCTGCTAAAATACAAAATACAGTTTATTAAGTGTGCTGTATGTTTTTCCCCCCTGATAGATTGTTATTCAATACACACATGATTCACTCTAATAATAATAATAATAATAAACACATGAAACATTCACAGAATCCTTCAGTATTTAAATCTTCATTTTTATTTAGAACACTTGAACACATTTCCTTAAGTCAGGTAACACATAGCAAGTTTGTAGAACAGAGCAACAATAAGAGTAAGAATAATCCGAGAAATAAAAGAGTTTAATATCTTATACAGGAACCCAAAAGTGACAAGGGGCTACCGTGAAGACTTCTGAGCAACTAGGTGAAACGGAAGAACAACAGGGAATTAGGAAAAGAGTGAAACAATACGGTACTGAAACAACCGAGTCGAGTGTTTGTGTTGTCAGTGCAGGTTGATATCACTACTTATTTCTCATCACGTTAAACTTCTTGGCCATTTCTGATGACCGAGCGACTCGAAAGCGAATACATCTCGACTTCCCTGATGAATAAGAGCAGCTGGGATTTCACTCCACAGGTCTAAGTGTATTAAACGCAACCACTAGAATTAACTTCAGCGTCTATTCAAAAGAGTAGCTCGATTATTCGTTCCGAACTCAAACCCGATCCTCAGTTCTCTTCCCGTAGGTTCAGATGCGTCGGTCACCTGCACTGACAACTAGGAGCTTGAATATAAAAGCATGCCTTGAAATATTATCACCAATTTTTATAATCTCAATCTCATCAGTGTTTTTCCCACCTTTCGTTTACATAATCTTCATTCAAAGACAAAAATATTTTTATGCACTTACAAAGCTTGGAAAATAGATAAGAGAAAGGTTTAGTTAACCAGCATTCAATAGAAAATGAAAATAACAAAAAGAAAAGAAAAGAAAAAGAAAGAGAAGGAACACCAAACTTCGTGTTTGAGTGAATTGTCATGCAAAGAAAGTCCGGCTAAAACTCTAGTAAACTGCCGCTTTAATACTGTGTGTCCTTTTTAATAGTAATAATGTATATCACTTATTTTACATGATTATTTTCAATGGTAAACACACAAAGAAGAACATTAGTACATTTTACATGCTGTTTTGTTATTATTATTATTTTTTTTTACATTTTTTTTATTTTTAATTTTTTAAATATTCAAAGAGTGAACTGGTGGAGGGAACTTTTTATAGCACACATATAAACATATGTACTAGTCTCATATCACTTTGTGTCAAGACAAGAGACAAGATGAAGAGACCATCCAGAGTGGGACATAAATAGCTCGGAAATACACCTGGCTCCAAGCACAGCGCTAGAGTTAAAACAGATACCCAGCTTGATTGCCTTCTGGGGTCGCTCCAGTTCATAAATAGGACCGCTTTTAAACGATTCACTGTATGATCTCTAAAAGGGGCTTTGGGAAAAAAAGTGCCCATCAAAAGCTGTAAAGCTCAGTGATAATATTCACTACACCATGAAAATAAAATGAGGTCGTGAGTGGAAAAAAAAGGCTGTACAAAGGACAGAAGTTAAAAAGCATGACAAAAAAGTGAGATAAGAGAGATAAATAAATAAATACATAAATAAATAAATACAACCTGAGGACACAA
>NC_062526.1:6155050-6207550 GCF_022655615.1 Tachysurus fulvidraco
CCCAAATAGATAGCGTTTAATAGCATGAAATCCCACAGGTAAGCGTCAGTCCTTGACTCTCTGTACCGAACACTAGCGGCTGCGAAGCAACCATGTGCGCACACACACATATAGTTACATGTCAAGTATAACGCCATCCTTATACTTACTCTGCATGGGAATGTTGGGGGTTTGGGGGGTGGGGGAGGGGGTACTGGTGCTCCCTTCACCATCAGCCACAGGGCCTGAGCCCTTGCGAACCACACCCAGCAGGTCCGAGAGCTTGGTGGAGGCTGGGAGGGCCGAGAAACGAGAGAATTGGGGTGGAGGTAAAAATCAGAGAGAAAGAGAGAGGAGTCAATGTGAGGGATGAAGGACACAGACATAGACAGAGCAGTGGAAAGATGAAAACAGACAAGATATTCTACGGTCCCGTATGCCTTAAACCGCATACACGCATGAGTGCTGATCAAACGGTTTCTTTCTTTGTTGGTCTGGAAAACACCCCTATGATCCTTGCAATATAAATATTGCAGTGCACGCTGATGTGAAAACTGAGCCTGAAAAAGCTTGTATTATACTTGCTGCTAAATACAAAGACATTTACACACGATGGCTGTGGCATGCATCATGTAGTCATTTGGAACTTTGCTTATCTTCTGAAATGATTGCTATGATTCACGGCGTGTAACACCAACAGGAGAAGCGAGGGCAGTACGGCACCATGTGACACTGTGTCCTTTACCGATTAAACATTTATTGTGTCTCAAATCACATCCCTATGGACAAAATATTGAGCGCTAACGTCGAGCAGTTTACTATTACGGTTAGCGTTTAATTTTAAAATTCTCTTCTGAAGTAATTCGTTTTTGCATACTGGTTTTTGAGATCCTCTAAAGAACAAAGTTTTGAACGCAATACGTTTCATTTTCAGACAAAGCATGACTATTTAGATCTAAATGCAATAAAAAAATTTAAAATGCAATAATAATAATAAAAAAAATTCTCAACATGCTGATTTCCCCCCATATACATTATTATTATTATTATTATTATTACAGAAACAAAGATTAATTTAGTAAAGGTTAAAGTTAAGTATCTACAATTTTTAATCAGCCACAATCATATGATCACCTAAAGTGATATGAACATACACACACGCGCACACACACACAGAAACACACAGGGTGACAGATTAGCAAAGGGAAAATGAGGAGTCGAATTAGGATAAAAGAATCAGGGTTCATAGTTCACACTGTGTCACTCACAGAAGACAGGAGGGGCAGGACCCTGAACTGTGTGGTCTGCTTGGGAGCTGAGGTTTGACTGCGTTTGACCTGAGCTGTTATCAACACTCTTTCCTGTGGCCCACCCCACCAGCAACACAGAGAAATGAGAGTATAAACAGACAGATTATGGACACGCTGGACCAGTGGTGGAGTCACCTACTGTAAAGATCCACCAGAGATGGAAATGTGAAGCACTCGGTGAGAGAGATCAGAAAGAAACCATACTGTAATGGATGTAACTGTATATAATGAGAATATAATGAAGCGACAACCGGTTCCGTCAGACATCATGGGGTTTTGGAATTATAGGCAATAACAAAAGTGGATATACATGTACAATTATTATGCAACCACATGAAAATACACTCACCAGCCAGTTTAATAAAAACACCTGTACACCTGCTCAATCATCTAATTATCAAATCAGCCAATCGCGTGGCAGCAGAACGTTGGTGAAAATCATGCAGACGCGAGTCAAGAGCTTCAGTTCACACCAAACATCAGCATGGGGAAAATATGATCTCAGTGACCTTGTTGGTGCTGGATGGACCGGCGTGAGTACTTATCCTGCTAATCCGAAATGCATTTTGTCATTTAATATTACGAAAAACAAAGAACATCCAGTGAGCAGCGGTACTTCAGGCAGAAACACAGACGAGGACGGCAAAAGACGGTTCAAGCTCACAGGAAGGCGATGTTAACTCAAGCAACACACTCTTTATAACCGCTCTGAGACGAAAAGCATCTCAGACAACACATCGGTCTTGAGATGGATGGATTACCACAGCTGAAGACCACATGGAGAAATCTGCTATAGTGAGCGCAGGCTCAACGAATCTGAGCAGCTCAGGAACGCTGGTCTTTTTCTAATCTTCAGCTGATTGGATAATTGGCTGAATACTTGCTTGAATGAGCAGGTGTACAGTTAGTGCTATTAAACTGAATGTATAAGAATACAATATTCTTGCATGTGATGCTATAAACTTATATACGTACAGCTATACAGTATACGAATAAAATAAAATGATCGATCTCTTTAGATAGAATAAACATTTAGGTCAGTTTACGAATATATATTCTCACCCACAATAAAAGAGCAAGTCTAGCCAAAAATGCATTTCTTACACCGTTCTGTCTAAACAAACATTATGTCATTGGATACAGGTTTTAATACGTCGGTTATTTGAGTCACGCCGAGTCACACAGCATTATGCAGCCTATGTAGTGCATATAAGTGTGTTGGGGGGTTAAACTTGGGGGCTAAAAATAAAAAATACAATCTGAAACAATAAATGTTTATTTCATTTATCATGAGAACTGTAAATTGTAAGCCTTAAGTAATTAAAGCACAAAATGAAACACTTAAATGCATTGCTAGATGAATCGGAAAGCCCTGTAGACACTCGAGAATGATGCGGTCCAATCGAGTGTCACCTTAGCTTCTATAATGATCAAATATTGACAGCACCAACATTATGGACAATTATTTACAAGCAAACTTATAAAATATCACAGATAATCATCCACTAAAGTTATTCACGACAAATCCTTATCATCTACATGAATAATAAGCATATTAAAAACAGTACTTCAACACAACCACAGCTGCTCCTGACACCAGTGACTTATCCACACTAATCTCAACATGGGCCATGGATCCTTACATCTCTTAATCAATCTCTCTCTCTCTCTCTCTCTCTCACTCTCACTCTCACTCTCACTCTCACTCTCACTCTCACACACACACACACACACACACACACACACACACACACCTTATACATTACAGTTTCTTTTGCATGCACCACGAAGGATTGAGTTTCATGATTAAATGTTTTACAAGACAGTTTTTAACCTCTGCCTCTCTCTCACACACAAACACACACACACACACACACACACACACACACACACACACACAAACACACACACAGTGTTTCAAGTTAAAGTATAGCACTGTTTTCCTTTGTAAGCTCCTTCCTACTCTCACCTTTCATGTCTTCATCCTCCACTGTGGCACTGCTGCTGTCAGATGATTCCTGGGGCAAAAAAGAAAAAAAAAAACTGTTAAAAAATAAATGCAGGTATTCATTTCAGCGAGGTGGGAGGGTGACATAATCCTACGTGCACTCATACAGCAAAACACGTGTATCCTAAATTAACATCTCAAGAACAAACCTCCAGGGATTACATACATTTAAGTGTCCGCTGATGCGTGGCAAACCTCATTAGAACAATTGCAACATGCTTGTTATATATCCATGCACACACACACACACACACACACACACACACACACACACACACACACACACACACACACTCACGCTAAACAAACACACTAAAAAGAGAATATGACTCTGGAGGCTCAACACTATTTTTCATGTTGCAAATAGGGTATGCTTTAAAAAAAAGACAGAGAGAGAGAGAAAGTGTGTGTGTGTGTGTGTGTGTGAGAGTGTGTGTGTGAGAGAGAGAGAGAGAGAGAGAGAGAGAGAGAGAGAGAGAGAGAGAGAGAGAGAGAGAGAGAGAGAGAGAGAGAGAGAGACTAAGCCACTGGCCTATAACTTGGAAGTTTCACTGTTTTACTTTTATGAGACAGAGTTACTTTTATTCATTTGACTTTTTTATTCATTTGACTTTTTTATTTTAACGAAATAAAGTTTCCTAAACACTTGTTGCATTATTCAATCAGTAATGTCATTTAAAAGTACACATTTGTTTATATATACAGTATATTTCTATAAATATATATACGCTTAGTGACTTTCACGGTTGCTGATTTCTTGGGCTTTTCACACACAACAGTCTCTAGAATTTACACAGCACGGTGTGAAACCTTCCAGTAAGCATTAGTTGTGCAGTTGGAAATGCCTCGTGGATGAGAGGGAACAGAGGACTAGAATAACAACACGTTTACTACCCGTTGAGTAGAAAAGCATGTCAGAATACACAAAACATTAAACTTTGAGGTAGACAGATTGCAGCATCATGGTGTCAGCTCTCCATCTGCATAATTATTAATGATATCCATTGCCTGCTGCCATTTGACCGGCTGCTGGCCAAAAAACGTACGTTATTCATGCACTTATCCTTTCTTATGGATGAACGAGGTACACTAATTATCTCCGAGTAGCTCTCGTCACGTGCAGTTTGGTTCACGGCATGTGTGTGGATCTGCGCTGTCGGTATTTTACACCAAAGTTAAATATCAGAAACTGTATGTACGGTAATCTCTGAGCGACTACATAACATTACATAACTAAACTAAACTTGTTTCAGGAAACAGCTCACACAGTGGGATCCTTACAGTCTGCCTTTCTGACACTTCGAACCCCATTTGCATAAACTGAGAAACTCTCTATTCAAATGTTGTGTGTAGCTCTGGTGTGGTATCGCTCACCGATGCTGCTGGAAGTGTGGCTTTATTGTTGGGATCTCTAAGAAAATACTGTCACAGTGTAAGACTAAGCATAAAGCCGCATAAGTTCAAACTTCACTACATCTCAGCAGATAAGCACAATAAACTCCAAATCTAAGACTATTCACCTAAATCGCTAAATTGCAGGAGCGTGATTTGGCTCATATTCAGTAATCTGCACTCTGGCTTTTGTTATATTGCTTAAATACTCTGATTAACACGACAGCTGCAAAGCAGGGATACAGCGAGGAGACCTCGCTGTTAAACATTCATAAGACTTGTACAGAAAGAGCTATTCAATTAATATTGGAGTAGGTTTGCTTAAAACATCAAGATCTGTTGTAAACACAAGCAAGGAGATTATAATCTTTATGAGCTAAGCTAGTCCAAATCTAAGCTGACCCATGTGCATCAATTCAGATTGACAGATGAGGTAACATGCTTGTAAATGAAGATTTCTGATCAGCTCAGCGATGAATTCATTAGGACTGATGCCAATATTTGTGTGTAAAAATAGCCATGGACATTTAAAACCCTGCCTGAGAAATAAAATGATCTGTAAAAGGACGGCGCGACTTAAACTACTCATTGACCTCCTTTCGGCTTTCCTCAGCTTTAATTACAGGGGAAGTTGAGAACGAGGAAAAAGGTACGAAAAAGAGAAAGACAGAACAAGAAAAGAAAAGAGAGTGTGGAAGAGAAAAAATGCGATGGCATCGATGTCAGGAGAGCAGAGAGAAAGTGGAGGTCATATGAGAGTAAAAGAAAGGAGCTCCTGTCATGGCCGAGCTGCAATGATCATCAAGGACATTCACTAGAAGCTGCTGTAAATAGGCCAGCTGAGCCGTCAGTATCTGGGACGCTATGATTAGATAATCCTGAGGCTGCCTCTTTTCCTTCATTTTATCATCCCAATAAACTGCACATCTCTCTGCGAGAGCATGGCGTGTTGAAATCAGTCAAGCAGCGAAAAGCCTATGATGTTTATTGCTCAAAATGATGTTAGTAACCAAAATGAAAACATGTAATTGAATGAATGAGTTTTCCAATTATTTCTGCAAAACCAAGTAACTCATTATTTGAGGATTAATAAGCTAATGTTGAGTGTTCGGTATTTGCACATACAGATGATTAATTTACACAGCAGGGCAAATCCTATTTAATGAACTAGACAACTAGCTATTAACATGCAGTTTTCACTCCAGCTGTTTCATTATATATATATATATTTTTTAAGGTTCGCAACTAAAACTAAAACACTTAGTGTTTAAACCTGAAAAATTAAACAAAAAAAAAGTAGTCGCGCCTCCAAAAATCTGCTTAGACATCTCATCCAAATGTGACATGGATCCATTTTTTTTTCCAATTGTATAAAATGTCGAAAGGGTATAAAATCAATTATATTCAAACTGAATAAGTGAAAATTCTGATTTAAGCTGCCACAAAGGCTCAATTTTGTGAAAGAGTGGATCTTTGTGATGCAGCACGATAAATTATTTCAGTCTGTTTGATATTGGGTTAGAATTAAAACTGAATTTGATTGGTTTAGAGGTTTGACCTGTTGGTCATTTTTGTGGAAGATGAGTAGAAATTCGTGAAGGTTCGTCTGATTATTAACGCTACACCAGACGGTTAACTGTATGCTGTGCAAGCCAACGCAACTGCGTGCCGTACATCTGGCTCGGCTCTACAGCGTCCTGTCTTTATCTAGAGCATTTGCATTCTCATAACTGTTCTAAAATCAGAGGTTACAAAAACGTTCGACGGCTGAATCTGAATATTCTGGGTCTTTTCCCCCCACTGTCTGTTCTGCTCCTTTCTTTTTAATTTATCAGGAAAGAAATAACAAGCTAACCTAATTCCAGGCGTGTTTAAAGTGGAAAAATAATAAAGACAGATTCCTGTGAATGTAATAAGAGAAACTCGGTGCAGGTTAAAAACGGTGTACTTCTAAACATCACCACGAGATGGCCGCTTTAAACGGTACAGCGGATCTGAACACAGACTCTCAGCAAGGAGACGCCATGATACTTATCCGTGCCAACTGTTGATCTCCGTATCTAACACACCTCAAGGACTCATGTACAGTCAAGACAGTCCTCTCTGCTTCGATTCAAGAGTTTCTCAGAAACGTACATGCTTATTGATACTGAGTAACTACAATGATTAAATCAGGCTCTAATAGGCATGCGAGAACTCGGTGAATGTCACAAAACACCATTTCAAAGATAACATGATCATACTCTAATTTTTATTCATGCTAGTCTGAGATGCAGCATCTTTTATAAAACCCCAAATGCTCAGACAAATCAAATGCACATGAAAATAAACACAAGGAGATTAAATAAAAAAGGGAGGTTGTGAGAAAGAAAAAAAAAAAAAGAAGCTTGTTGGGGTTGATACCTTAATCCCATCCAATGGATTATGTATAACAGTAGTCTGAGCTTCCTAAGGACACACAGGAGGAAAAGAACGGATGAGGGATGTGAAATAAAAGGGAGGAAGATGAGAGTCAGAAAGGATAACAAAAGAGAGAAAGAGAAACGCTTCGGGAGCAGTGAAATCTTGTGGAGGTGGATATGGGTTTGAACATTGTCAACCCAGAAACAAGAGAAATAAAATACACAACCGATTGAGGACATGTCAAAACTTTCACTCTTGTATTATAGTTGGAGCGGTAATTCGGATGTATAAAAAAAAAAATACTGAAAGTTAATAATCCCAGCTTTAAAATAATCTCCACTCCTGCAACGTCAGGCACTGGATTTGATTATGGCGAGTGATTTATAACTCCTGCCATGAGAGAAATGGCAGAGCAGGATCGGATTTGTCTCGGTTTGATCGATCTATGAAATAGTTCGTGTGTGGTTTGTGTCAGGGATCATCTCCTTGCTGTCCTTTTCCCACCAACCCACAGGAAGTAACGTTTCCCAAATGACCAATCAGCAATTAGTCGCCTTCTACATTATGTTGTTGTCACTGCCATGACGACTGTCACTACGGGCACCAGCCAGCAGTGATACCTGGGGTGGAATTGGGGAAGGTTTTTCTGGCTGAAAATGGGGAAAAAAAAAAAAAAAGTACACTATGCATTCTGTAGTCACATTTGACATCACAACATGCATCTGCAGAAAAAAAAAGGATTAGATAAACTTTGGATCTCTCTGTTGCACTGCAGATCAATGAAGCGTTCCTAATGTCCTGGATAGAAGACGGCAGTTAGGAGAAGAGCTGCTGAGGCATCAACAGTGCAATGCCTTTTAGTTACTTAAGATTTAAGAAAGTATTTCAATAAATATTTCTAAGGATTAGCCTCAAATCAGACGTACTGAACGTTCCTTCCAGAACCAGATCAGTGGATATAAAGGCTTTTTCTGTATAGATTAGGAAAACCTATCTGCACAGACAAGCGGGCAAAGCAACCCACACACACACACACACACACACACACACACACACACACACACACACACACACACACACACACACACACACACACACACACACACACACAGAGCGTTAAAGGGCAACTATGAGAGATCCTAAAAATATGCTGATGTATTGCGCCACGTGTTGTAGTAGCTGTATGAGTCTGAGTGCTAGTCATTCTTCCAGGCAGAGTTCACTCCCTGATACTCATGCATGAGTCTTCTAAGGCTTTGCAGCTGTAGGCGTGTGCATTAGAGTTGGAGTAAGCTCCGTGTTCAGCCTAAAACACCCCTCTGCGTTAATACATGCCGTCTGCATCAGACACTGAAGCAGACCGTTACACATTCAATACTACAAACACACACACACACACACACACACACACACACACACATGCTCGGTATCCAGCTGCCGCTCTACAGGTCAGTTTAGATTACAGAAAAAAAATAATAAAATTCAAACCCACCACAGCATTGATTATACTTATTATATATCCATTAGATTTCAGTACAATTCTTGTGTATGTTCTGCTGATGCTCGTATCATCTCAGGGAGTTTTTCCTTGCCGCAGTCGCCTCTGTCTTTCTCATTAGGGATAGGGATAGGTACTGTATACAGCACATCACATTTTAAAATTCATTTTCATTTATATTTTTACATTCATATTATTATAAATATATATTTCTTTCTTTCTCACTCTTCTGTTTCTATACTTCTATAAAGCTGCTTTGAGACAATGGGAAATTGTTTAAAAAAAACGCTATACAAATAAATTGAATTGAATTGAATTGATGTGGAAGATAAATTGAGCATAAATGAAATCATGCCAAAGGGAAAATCTTGAATCAGCATGGGAATAAGGCAAAGATCATCACCGTCTCTGGAATGAAGACGCCCATTTAAAGGTCTAGCGGTTTCTGAGAAACACCCTGACACAAACTCCTGATTAGACTTAGAGATCCGTTAAAACGCCGGCAATGATTGAAGCTGCAAGTTCAGTGTCCAGGTAGACAAGTCAGGTTTCACGTCACCAGTAGCATATTTTTTGTTTGTTGTTTTAAATACGGTCTATTACCATCTAGCAGTTCCTCGCTCAAATTGATCTAATCCCTTTCATGTCTATATTTGACTTTCCAAAATTTGCAGTATTTCCCATCATTCTCTCTGGAGCCACATCGAAAATAACACGACAGCAACCTTCGTTTCTCCACGCAGGAGATGTGGACCGCACTGAAATCCCCGTGTGCTAGAATCGGCTGCTGCTGTATACACGTTATATTGCTACCTCTGCTTATGCTTATGTGTTTGAGTGTGCAGACTTCTTTCCAGCGCACCACATTTCCTGTCCAACTATTTGTTGTTGCCTTTGTTTTTTTAAGTTGATTACATAATTTAAAAAAATGACTGAGTCCAAAAGAAGCGAGGATCAATACATACAGACACGGGAAAAATGTCTTACTACTCAATAGCTCCTCGAGTGCTAGTGAGCTAGCGGCCATTTGAAAATAAGGTGAAAAGAGCTCACCAAAAAAAGAGAGAGCAAACAAAGCAGAGGGATTGACAAATCCACACCAAACTCACACGCAAGATAAGAAGAAGGGAAGGGAAAGAAAAGGATGGGAAGGGAAAGGAAGGAAGGAAGGAAGGAAGGAAGGAAGGAAGGAAGGAAGGAAGGAAGGAAGGAAGGAAGGAAGGAAGGGAGGAAGGAAGGAAGGGAAGTCAGGAAGGAAGGAAGAGAGAGAGGGAGGGAAGTCAGGAAGGAAGGAAGGATGGAAGGAAGGATTAGAGAGGTAAATACCAGTGCAGGAGAGGGAAGGTTTCCTTTGGGGCTCGTGACTATGCTGTTTTTGGTGCTGTTGGTCTGGGGCTGTGCAGGGAAACACAACACACACAGGATTAAAGAGGAATCAGGTTTAACGTGGAGGACGAGATCAGCATGCATTTCTTGTGCACTCAAACACAACCAAAGTCGTCAGTCATCCTGCATGTGTGTGTATTTAAAAACCTGTAAGAACTCTAAGAGATAATATGCGTTATAAGTCAGAAGATGTTTCATGTGCTATACATACAAGTTCAGAGCCAGAGACTTGAGGGAAAGAGAGGTTAGTGTAAACATGTCCTTAATAAAAATGCATTCCTTGCTAAATATACTGCATAAATTACACTCATTACACATAACAAGACCATAATTAATCATATTCTGATGCTTATTTACTCGAGCCCAAATAAAGCTTTCTACTTGCCTTCTTTTTTTACATTTTTTTCTATTCATAGCTAACGCTCCCTCTCCCTCACAGTCTAATATAAAAAACCCTCATCATTAGGGTGGAAGACAGATGCTGAGAAAAGGTGTTGACAAACCAAAAGAAATGAATGAAAGGACAAATAACAGATTTCCTGAAAGCAGACGTTCTGGTGTTAGGAGAATGTAGCGGACATGTAAGGGAAGAAATAACAGAGAGAGAGAAACAGGAAAAGGAAGTGACCGGTTCACACACGACTGGACACTGAACACAGGGACGCTGTTAAAGTCTCTCACACACACACACACACACACTCTCACTCGCACACACACACACTCTCACTCGCACACACACACTCTCTCTCATGCACACACACTCTCATGCACACACACACACCCACCCACACACACACTCACACACATACAAAATCAGAATGTTGGATATTAATGCTATATATCGGGGTATACACCTTGGACAAAAATAAAATCAGACTAAATTGGACTTAATCATTCATGTAAACTGTCACGTAAAAGTAACAAAAAAGCAGATGTGAAACAATATGGAATATATTTGGAATCCTATCCAGAGGATATCATCAGTGTTCATTTGGTTTGATGGTTGATTTTAAACGATGCCTGAAGTAGTTTAACCCAACTGCAATAGAAACAGTATTGAAGAATCTGCCTCATTTTTGTATTTTTTTTTTTTTTTGATCTGACATCTTTTATAATGGTGCAGTACCTCCCATTAGCGCAGAATCGCAGCCCTCTGCATTTCACACAAGTTTCGTACACTGCACTTACTGTGATTGTGCTCTGTACAGCAGCAATAAAATGAGCTTACATTCTTAGCACTTAAGTAACTCTTACATGCTAATGTGCACTTTATGGTCATTACTGCTGCTGTAGTTAAGTGAAGCTAATTTTGTCCGCTGGCCCAAAACTTATGAAAAGCTTTATTAAAGGCTGTGAAGGCTACACACAGTAGACTTTGCTATCTGTAAGAAAATCTGATTTTCTTTTTTCTTTAAATATATTGCACAAGATCGTATTTTAGGTGTTTATAAAGTACTAAATAAATAAATTGTATTATCGTTATTGCTTTCTACTGTCGGAGGCACAGAGTAGGTAGGAGGTATCTGGTATCTGAGCTTGAACTGGAGCAGGAGCTTGGGTTACTTCTCAGGTCTGCTTGGCTTTCGTCTGGGTTCTCTGGTTTCCTCCCACCTAAGAAAATTTCAAGTAGGAGGACTGGGTAAAATAAAATTGCTCCTAGGTGTGAATGAGTGTATCAGTGTGTGAGTACACTGTGTATATGATGCTATGTGATGGACACATGGGTTAAGATGAGGGTCTCATCTCCGTGATCTATTCCATCTTTTGGCTCGGTGTTAACAGGATCGGCTCCGGTTCTGGTTCGACTGTGACCACAAGCAGGATAAGGCAGTTACTGAAGCAAAGTACGTCAGGGAGCTTAATCATTTCCCAGTTTTTATTTTTTTGGTTTGAAAGCTAATTTGATGGTTGCATCCAATTTGCTTGTGCAAATAACACTGGAAATACTGGGCAATCATCTGCAGATCGATGAAGTCAAAAGATTTTTGGAGAAATGGACGTGAGCAGCCAAGTGGTAAGGGCATCCCCAGGAAGACGTGCAGTTACTTCACTTAAGAGCAATTAGGAGACGAAGGTGGCGAGAATGAGATACGCTTAAAGGCTCAGCATAGTGAGGAAACCTTAGTAATGAGCAGAGAGCATCATTAGGCATTTATGAAGTGTGAAGTTCTTCTTACTTGACTATAAGACAGAAGGTTTACTGTTTATTCACCAGTGCAAACAAGAGGAAAGAGTTTACGCCACAGACACAGAGAGAGAAAAAGCGGAAATCCGGTTTCTAGCAGCAGCTAGAAAGTAACCGTGTGAAAATCTGGAGCATCATTTCTTCAGGGTAGAGGATAAAGGAATTGAAAGCAGGTTCAGGTGGTAGGCTGGTGGAGGAAAACAGGGAAAGATGAAAGATAGGAGAAAGGATAAAACAAATGAAGTAATGTTCTCACCGTGTACTGAACAGTAGAGCTTGACTTTCTCTTCTGGAAAGATGAAAAGAGGGAGAAATTGTGGTAAATGTTTCAAAAAAAAAAAAAAAAAAAAAATCCTAAACTCAAACATCCTATCTGAGTGACCAAGTGACACCTTCAAGTAGCTGATTATTGGCATACTCATCCATCACCACTGGTTCGAGCTGGGAACGGGAGACTGACGGAACAAGAGCACTTGGGGTCATGATATTACGGTCCTTTGGGGTAAAGACGAGGTGATTGGAAAGGGCAATCAAGGAAAGAAATGAAGAAGTAAAAAAAAAAAAAAAAAAAAAAAAAAAAAAAATTGTGTAGTAAACAGGTATAGACGTGGAAGCACGATATGTTCTACTTTGAGGAGAATAAAGAACAAAGTGCATGCTGCAGATGTACTTGTAGCCGGAAATAAAAGCACCGGTTCAAATAAAATAGACCTAAATTTTAACTACAGGTACAGATGAATACAGGGTCAAATGAAAAATATACTATACTTCTAAAAAAAAAAAAAATTTTTTTTTAAATTAAAAAAAATAAAATAAAAAAAAAGCAAACTAGAGAGGGGTCATTTTTAAGTGGTTTTGAAATAAACTAATATTATTTTATTATTTAGCATTATATTAATTTACTTCTCATTTACTTATGTGAATGCAGCAGGCAGAATAAATGATATACAAAGCGATTCATTTACCTTCAGCTATTTTAAAGCTGAACAACAGGAATATTAGGCATACTTAGCAAAGCTGATACGAAGTAAAGCGAACCTTTAAACTCGATGTTTATGCTGTGAGCACATTGAAATGTTCACAACAGACATGTAAGCGTGAAGTTTAAATTAGTTCTTTTAGATTTTAGGTTTGGAATTAGCTGTAACTAGATTATAGCCTGATTGGATAAAAATATAATTCATTTCGATGTGAATGTCCCATTAGAAAGTTCTAATGAAAAAAAAAAAAAATCTAATATCAAATCGTTGGAAAAAGTTTTTGGTGCGTATCTCCTTTTGCACATTGCATCTTCCAGTGGCTGAAGCAGCATAGCAAAAAATGCTTTAAATTCGAATGCAGTGTAAGATAAACACAAACGCTGCACATCTCAGAATATAAAGCATGTTTGGTCAGAAATGAATCAGGAAGGTTCCGATATTTGACAGGTGTCTGAGGAGAACCAGGAGAGGAACTGGTGCATTCCTGGATAAACCAAGAAAAAGAAAGGAAGTAAAGCAGGAGTCATGAACAAAGAAAGAAAGTGAAAAAAGGAGATAGATGATGATGTTTGTAATGGCTGGTGGAGGACACGGGGGAGCCTGTTGCTAGGCGACGAGAGGAGCACAGTGATGCTATTTCTGTCACAGAGTTTCTAGGGTTCAGACTTGTGGCTATTTCTGGAACAGGAGTCATATTCCCATCTGAACTAGTTCTTCTCAGCTGGCATGTGCACACTCCCTCTCTCTCTCTCTCTCTGTCTCTCTCTCTCTCACACACACACACACACACACACACACACACACACACACACACACACACACACACACACACACACACACGGCTTGTGCAGGAGCAAGGTGCAATAGTACTGTATGTAGCAGGTGTTCATCAGGGATTTGGGGCGAAAGGTCAATAGTTGCTAGGATTACAGACCCAAATGGTTGTACTGTATCCTTTTCTGCATGTGTGTGGGTGTGAGGAAAGCATCAAACAATTAGATGAGGATTTTTCGTGGGCAAGGAGTATTTTGAAATGTGGAAGAATTTTGCAAAAAATGTTATTCCAGATATCCAAGTGCCCTCGCTGACATCACAGCCTTCCACATTTAAACCTCCTAGATACCACCCACACTCACACACCTGTGCAGATGGAAACGAATCTTCTAATCTTTAATCTTCCTCTAAACCTTAAGCCATTAGCGCAAAATCAACTTTTCATTCTCATCACAAACAGAGTGTAGAAATGTTTGGTGTCATTTGCACTGGAGCTTGTGCTTAATAACAACTAAAGAAAGTTACTCACAGGACTAATACACATGCAAACACAAGAAGAAATCTAAATACAAAAATTGTTCCTTATTGTCATCTTTTATCCAAAAGGTATTTCATCATCCTGCAGCCGTTTTGTTGTATGTGCTTGGTTCTGCATGTGCTGACTGATGAGGCAAGCAGAATGTAGTCATTTTCTTTAAACCTGGTATCTCAGAAAGTTGATTCGATGCAGCCATGTTGGACAACCACGTTATCTTTTCCCCCTTACCATAATTTGGTTCCTCCTGAAGCGGGAAGGTGTATTATGTGTATTAGATTAGGTTTGGCAGATGAATCTGAATTTAAACATGTATGTAAGTCAGCGGTGTCCAATCTTTCATCCCAACCAAGCAGAAGCCACACCGTGCTTGGAATGAAAACCTGCACCCACACCGGCCCTTTCGGGATAAGACTGGACACCGCTGATATAAGTGATCCTCATGGACCATTGGACATGGTTTTTATCTATCTAGTTGTCAATCTCTCTTTAGATAGTATCTATCTATCTATCTATCTATCTATCTATCTATCTATCTAGTTGTCTATCTATCTATCTAGATAGTATCTCTCTATCTATCCATCTATCTAGATAGTATCTCTCTATCTATCCATCTATCTAGATAGTATCTCTCTATCTATCCATCTATCTAGATAGTATCTCTCTATCTATCCATCTATCTAGATAGTATCTCTCTATCTATCCATCTATCTGTCTCTCTATCTGTCGGTCTGTCTGTCTAGTTGTCTGTCTAGTTGTCTGTCTAGTTGTCTGTCTAGTTGTCTGTCTAGTTGTCTGTCTAGTTGTCTGTCTAGTTGTCTGTCTAGTTGTCTGTCCATCCATGTATTTATTTATTACCTCAGCTTCCGTGCTTACTTTCAATAAATTACATAACCCTGCACTTATTACCATCTATAAACCTGACCTATTTGAAGCATTATAGTATGAAGAATAGCTAATTAAGTGTCATCAAGTGGTCATCATAATTCTGAATACTGAAAATACTAATTCCTCTTCTCTCCATCATTCAGACTTGGCACAAACAGACACATTAACACACACAGAGACAGAATGTGACAATAGGACATTGGGTGCTTTCCAAACACACTGAATTGTTAAAACAGAAAGCAATGATGTCGTAACAATGTGTGTAGGGACACATCGGTTACGTGGAGACGGACAATTATGGGGGTAGGGGGGCAGGGGGTAGTGGAGCATCAGAGAGATCTCTGAAAATAAAGTGCATGGACCCAAGTCAGGTGGCAAAAGGTGAAGAGGACATCTTACCTTGACGTCGGCCTTCTTGTTCAGCAAACTCTTGGCTGCTGCAATAAGAGACAGGAAACACAGACAGAAGTTGAGCAGCCGGACGACGAGTTCAGCTCATGTCTTATAAAACATAATAACATTGTACAAAGTCAAAGAGAACATGCTCAGTTTCCCATTTATAATCATCTTCAGCAAAAATGATTGCAACAAGATTTCATAGGTTTCCATCATAAGAAGTATTTTGTTAGCGTTAACTTTAACCACAAAAGCTTCAGGGAAACTCAGCTTCTGATCAGTTCACCCACATTCTGAATCTGATCAGTTATCAAAATCCACAAAGAAAAAGTCATATGGGCCCCTGCTGTCTCATCCTACACAGGACCCCTTATACACACTTTGCTTTAAACAGACTTAAAGGTTTGTTTAAAGGTGCACAGGGTAGAAAAGCTCCGGAAATAGCACAATTTATTACATACAATATTACCTCTATTAGCTTTACATGGTTTCATAACTCAGAATTGAATCTGATCATGATGAGGATGTATCTTTTTGATACACTCTACCCTGTGCACTTTTAAACAATACATTATATCAGCGTGGTCCAATCATATCCACAAAGGGCCGATGTGGGTGCAGGTTTTCATTCCAACCAAGCAGAAGCCACACCTGATTCCACCTGTTTAATCAGACTCTGGTGTGGCTTCTGCTTGGTTGGAATGAAAACCTGCACCCACATCGGCCCTTTCCTGATAAGATTGGACACCGTTGCATCATACGGTCATTTTCACACTTGGGTTTTCTCCTGAGCTGTTTGAGCCCTGAGTTCAGTTGACTGGTGAAATGTGGAAGCGGTTCTTGAACCTGGGGTCCCGTGAGCCGATCCCTGATCGTCTGGGTTCTGTTCGGACGATCTTCGCTCCGTGTGTCACATGCTGAGCAACATGACCATTTTGACTTTGCACTTTATTTTGTCATCCTACTTACCGTCTCTACTTTACTACGTTGCTGTTGGTTACTGATATATAAATCCACACTTTTATAGAATCAGGGCAGTGCTGTTAGTTCCTTTTCATGATGCAAGCAAACTGAAAACTTTATTATAATAATAATAATAATAATAATAATAATAATAATAATAATAATAATAATAATAATAACAATAATAATAATAAAATAAAATACAAGCATCTTCTGCCAGCCTTTTTTAAAAACGTCTGATACAAGATCGAATCCTTGTTTGCACGTATTCTGCATGATGGCATGCTATGTATCCAAAGAGCACCATTTCTTCTCTTAGAAATCAGTTTCTGGTACCACAGGAAATAATAATAATAATAATAATAATAATAATAATAATAATAATAATAATAATAATAATAATAGTAATAATAATAATAATAATAATAATAATAATAAACATTGAAATTGTTAATACCAAGTGTGAAAACACCCTGAAAATAAAGATTATAAAAAACATGCTTAACTGTCGCATTGCACTGCTGAGCAATAAATAGTCCTATTAAACCTAACAAATTCCACTGACACAAGAGCACCATTTAGCCGCCAACCCTCAAACTTAAAAATTCAATCATAAGATTTGATCATGACAAAAACGTACAAATTCCAAACTCGACCTACAGTATTTTGTCATGCTTTCCGCTTCAGGAAAGGTTTTCTTGTGGCAGTGTTTCAATACATTTACTGTTGCATGCTTTTACTAAGTCACTTATCCCACACATCATTGTCTCAGTCAGGCCATAGATCATACGTTGAGAATAGGTTTTAACGCTATAGATTTAAGGTGAATGGAATCCCACAGATTATGCTTTATTAGTAAACCACAGAGCTTTGATAGTCAGCCAAAGAGGAGAAAGAAGGAAGTGATGATGACCGCTAGTAAGCGTAGCTATTTACACTACACTGCACATTTCAGACAAAGAACAATGACAGATTTTTTTTAATACTAAATTTTAGTCCTAGGCATTTCTATCCACAAAGTCCAGGTCAGGGTCATGACCTATGAAACAAAGGCTTAAATTGCTGATACCAAAGAAATGAGATAGAGAAACCGTGCTGTGATCCCTGTAGAGAATTGAACTTGCTCTAGAGAGAGAGATACGGAGAGGGTTGAGAGCCTTACCTTGCCATAAACACAGAGCGCGAGAACAGAAAAAGAGAAGGGAGGAAGAAAAAAGGAGGAGAGCAAAGGTAAAAAAAATCTGCAGTACTGAGCTTTACTCTGTAATGGAAGACTAAATCAACCAAATCTCACATCTACTGCATCTGAAGCACATGTATGAGCTCCACAAATGATAATAAGGGGGGAAAAAATCCTGTTTACTTTAACAAACTTTTAATGGAAGTCTTCGAGGATATCAATAAAATATTTACGCAAAACACAAACTGAGGTTCAAAACACACTTTCATTATTGTTGCTCTGAATTTTCCCCAGTTTTCTTCCCAACCTGGTCACCCACCATTTCCCGCCCATCGCACGTAAGCTGACACCATTGTGTGCTTCCTTTAAGGTACGCAAAGCCAGCCAGTCGTACATTTTCAATCTAGCGGTCATGTTGCGTTACATATTCGGAGGAAAGCTCCATCTGCCCTCGTTTGCGTATACGAACTCACACATGCCCACGACTGGCTAGTGTCACTGTCACAGAGGAGAAGGAGTATAGCCTCTCCCACCCAGAGAGCACAACCAACTTTGCTCACTTGGAATTCTGAAAAATTGTGAGAAAAAAAAAGAAAAGAAAAAAAAGACTACAGACTTCCATTAACACTGAAATTTCTGTCTAGACTACATATGCGGTAGAACGAGAATAGGTTGAAAAACTTTTTAAGCCTTTTTAAATGCTTTGATGAGATGGACATCTTCTGTCAAAACTTGCTCGTGGTTCAGCTGACATGTGAAGATGCTCTTTGCTCAGATGTTCTTCCCATTTGTTATATAAACATTAAAAAGTAGAGCCACAAATAATGAACTATCGATTGCTATTACGTTCTAAAAGTTTTCTTATGTGTAAATGTTAAAAAAGGGAATCGTGTCCGTAATCTTTAAAGACCTTCAGGTTCCAGATGTGGTTCTTGGTTTGGAGTGCCACAGATGAGCAGAAGAGGGAGGGAGGAAGAGTGGCTAACCGATAGAGACGGTGCGGCATGAATATTTGATTGCAGGCGTGTGGAGACGGCATCAAATATGAAGCGCAGCCTTTACACTGAGCCACAGCCACCACTCCAGCTGAGAGCACCAGCTCCCGTCTCAAAACGAGGGCTTTCCAGCGTGCTCAAACAAACGTGACTTTACCGCTTAAAACGACAGGTTTGGATATTTGAATGCAGTAGGCTGCATCAAATATGAAACGCAGCCTTGGCACAAAGCGACAGCCACGGCTAGCTCACATGAGAAGCTGCACGTTATCACACTGAACAGTGTGGACATACTGTAGGGTGGGGAAATTACTCAAAGCATACAGTAAACACAAAAAATATCAGAGGTGGTGGGTATCATCCCCCAACACCACAGCATCAAGCTACTCAAAAAGCAGTTATCTTTCTCCGCCCATCCAAAAAAAAATAATAATAAATAAATAAATAATACATTAATCAGTCTCATTTTTTTTTTACCACAAGGTTTCCATAATGCATATGTTGCGACAGACAACTTTCCACATCCCAACATATTAGTGATCATGCGTTAGTCCTGTCGCTCATGCAACATTCAGTACAGCAGCAGGCAGCCCGTTCCATTCCCACTTTCAGGGTGAACTTCACAGTCTCATACAATACAGAGGGACAGGAAAAGAGAAGAAGGGATGAAAAGAATGAAGCGTGATGGAAGAGTATTCTAAACGAGATACAAACAGACTGACTTGAAAAACATGAATAACACACCTACATGAAACGTATAAATGCCTCTGTGAGGTGGAGAACAATGAAGAAAATGAAATGGTTTGAGAAACAATTATAACCGACAACTGAGATGACCGATAGGACAACAGCTAAGATGGAGGAGATATGGTATGAGAAAAAACTTCAGATTATGATGACAGAAAGAAGAGAAAGGTAAAGATGAGCCACTGTGAGTGGCGCATGCTTTTAGCGTCATGCAAAGTGGAAAACAATAAAAATGGACAGAAGGTGTAGATCCACAGAGGAGAGAAGGGGAGGGGAGAGAGTCTGAGTTATCATGAAGAGAATAAGGGAAGATGTTAAAAGACCTAAAGAAGGAAAACAGAGGGGTGTAAAGAGAGGAGACAAGCAACATGGAGGAAGTTAAAGCAATAAACCATTTTTTTTTTAACTTAATCTCATCTGTAGCACATGTAATTAGCACAGACCAGTGTTTAGGAACAAAATACCTGCTTCCTTAACACTCATTTTAAAATGCGGGCTATAAAAAAAATATTATCAGGAAAAAAAACGTATTTATATATCACGGTGCTGCTGCAGTCTTGATTCTGATTGGTCAGAAGGCGTTGATTAATTTTCTGTAACCGCAGATCTGACAGTTGTTCCAGCTGAGATAATAAATAAATAAATAAATAAATAAATAAATAAATAAATTAATTAATTAATTCAATAGTAAAAGTAATTAATTTCTATAGCAAGAACTCTCCTCTACACAACCTAGGGCTGATTATAAACCGCATTTTTATGCTAGAATTTAACAAAAAAAACTCTAATCGATAAAATGGTGATTTATCTCCAGTGTCAGACTTTTCTAATATCCTTCTTCTAAATTCTTCGTTGTCAATCTCTGTCTTCTACATTTTCCTAGGCTCTGAGAGATAGATAGATAGATAGATAGATAGATAGATAGATAGATAGATAGATAGATAGATAGATAGATAGATAGATAGATAGATAGATAGATAGATAGACAGATAGAGAGAGATTTTACATTCAGTAAATCAAATCGGTTTTGAAGTCGTTACACAAATCAGTTTGGCGTAATCAGGTTGTCTTGTTTTCTCAGTACAGGGTGAGAATATCATGCCAAGACAGATAGTGATTAGGTTAAAAAAAAAACACTGGCGTATTTCTTTAAGGGAGAGAGAAGAGTGGGAGGAGGAAGGACAAACAAGGACGGGGGAGAAATGTTTAAAAGAGGACAGAAGGAGGAGAGAAGGCCCCCTCAGGGACTCTGCTACCTTGTTCCACCAGCCCTGCTGTGGTGCCCGCTGCTGCAGCAACAGCAGCAGCGGCGGCAGTGACCGAGGCCGGAGCCGTGGTCTGCCTGCTACCCACTGACACACACCGTCCACACACACAAAATGAGAGAGAGGGAGGAGAGAGAGAGAGAGAGAGAGAGAGAGAGAGAGAGAGAGAGAGAGAGAGAGAGAGAGAGAGAGAGAGAGAGAGAGAGAGAGAAGGAAGGGTGGGATAGAAAGGGAGAAAGAGCACAAGGAGGAAAGAAGTATTTATTAGTCTAAGAACAAAAGAGAAAAGAGAATATTTGTTTCTTTAAGAAAGCATGTGAAAATGTTCCCCACTCAAAACTATCACATCAGATGTTCATTTTAATCATCCGCAATGACACCGGTTCAGACAGACAAAATGTCATGGACACGACTCTAGAAGGTATGGATGCACAAAGAGAAAGGTTTCTGACGACAGGAGCACATAAGGACATGAAGGGACTCGGAGATGAAACAGTCCCTGAAAACATGGTTCATAACTTATCAGACATGTCAAAAGGTCAAGTGAAGAGCATGACGCACTGTAAAACCACAAATACAACCCGAACCCGAATCCAAGTGACTTACCAGAGAAGTTCCGGGACACCAGCATGGTAGTTAGGATAGCACCCTACAAGAGGAGCGAGAAAGAGTACAGAAAGAAAAACGGTGAATAACTGAACTAAATCAGACCATCACTCAGGTACCACTGGGTTTAGAGGAGGACTGAATGAATTTCTCTCTTCGACACTGTTTGATAATGTAATATTAGTGAATGTGTCCACTTTTCCCAAAGCCAATTTTCTACTTTGAAGCCTATATGGATTTAAAAAAGTGATAAACATAAACAGAACACTGTTTATCAGCTTATCAGTGAATCTTTAAATTGTGCTGGACAGAAAAAGCATGCATGTTATATCCATTGTAGTGAACAGGAAGCCATTTGTGTGTGTGTCACACCTTGAGTTTCCTCCTGGCGTTGAACTTCTTCAGGCACTCCACTGTCTCTTGTCTGTGCATCATGGAGGCCACTGTAGAGCGTTGCTACGGAGACAAGCGAAGAGAACCAAGTGATGATATATCTACATGAATGTGCATAATGTGTTTAGATGAATGTATGTACATACAGAGGATCACCTATGCACAGTGTGAGTACTTACGCAGACCCATGGGTGTTTAAGAGCCTCCTGTGCTGTGATTCTCTTGGCTGGATTGATGGTCAACATCTGGTTGATGAGGTTTTTGGCTTCAGGAGTGACTGTGTCCCACTCTGGAGATGGAAACTAGCAAAAACAAGTAAGAACATCAAAAAAACTCTCTCACACACACACACACAAACACACACACACACCTTACTGACGATTCACAGTAATCTACAATCAACAACATCTCTTTTTCGAAGCACACGAAAAGACTAACTGTTTTTGAAAGATTTTTTAAAAATACAATAAAAAAAAAAGTGTATAAAGTAATAATAATAAATAATAAAGAATAAAGTGGATGTCAGTATATTTACATTTACAGCATTTGGCAGACGCCCTTATCCAGAGCGATGTACATAAGTGCTTAAATCTCAGTATATGAAGAAACAAAATATGGTTCTAATATAGTTACACAGATACATTGCAGTGTATTCTTATGACCGTCCTGCATTGTCTAAATCTTTCATCTGTTCCAAATTACTAAAACTTTTTCTGATTGTGTTAAATGGTATTATAATTGCTCTCTCACACACACACACACACACGAACATATTTTTTTTTATTTGTCTGTTGTGTAATATAATAATGTTTCCATAATATCAAACATATTCCTAATAACTTTATCTTAACCATTATTAAAACTTTATCAAATTTTAAAGATCAGAACAAAACTTTAACACCGGGTAAGTGAGTGATCCACTGATAAATAGAATAGAATTCAAGAAGTGTAAGAGAGAAGAAAGAGAAGAAAACAAGATGGAAAGATGATAGAGAAGAAAAAGAGTGTGACTTACATCATAAGCCCCAGCTTTAATCTGCTGGTAGAGTTTGTGCTGGTCCTCATCCCAGAACGGAGGATAACCAACCAGCAAAATGTAGAGGATCACACCTGACACACACACACAGTCTCTTGACATTTGTGACTATGTATGTCCTTCAAATGTATGGGGCAGTGTGTTTGTGTGTGTGGTGTGTGTGTGTGTGTGTGTGTGTGTGTGTGTGTGTGTGTGTGTGTGTGTGGTATGTGTGTGTGGTTGTTGTGTAGTGTGTGCGTGTGTGTGTGTGGTGTGGGTGTGTGTGTGTGTGTGTTTTACCACAGGCCCAGATGTCCACAGGTTTTCCATATGCTTCCTTCCTCAGGACCTCAGGGGAGAGATAACCTGGTGTCCCCGCAAATCCTGCAAGGTCGACACACACATACTTCAATGAATCATTTTGTCGTGTTAGAAAAATCCTAGGATAGATATTTCTAATAAAAAAACCTGTATTCATAATGCACAACAAAGATCACTCAATTTCAACTGCATAAGCTACAGTATGATGAAGCCTTACAGTGTTGTCAACTACAGTGCTTAAAATCACAAACTCCTCGCAGAAATTACTTACTGCTCCTGTAAGGCTCATATACCACAGTGTTGCTCGTTTCTGTGAGACTAAGTATGAGTTGCAAAAAAGTATTTCAGTGACCCTTACAATGTGCATTTTAGCATCAATATTTACTAACCATGCATTTTGTCCAAAGTTCCTAATCAACACAAAGCGTATTTTGACGCCATTTTGCAACCAACACTAACGCCTGTTCGTTGTCATGATTTATCCGCCCTGGAATCTGGGTCAGTTTTTTTAGAACTCTCTTCTGTACGTAATTTAGGCCAAGCATGAAAAGAAAGAGAATTATAACTAACAGGAACAAAACATTAAGTTGGTCAAAAGTAACTAAATGAGCTTTAAAAAGGTGAGAGATAGATAACTATGGTGCAGTTGCATACCGAACCATGCCTGCTGGTCCCCCTGCACTTCGATAGCCAGACCAAAATCAGCCAGCTTCACGGCAGCGTTCTTACACTTACTGGCCAGGAGCAGGTTCTCTGGCTGAATGGAGAGCAAAGAGAGCTATTACTACTTCCACCAAAACACACACACACACACACACACACACACACACACACATACACTGGCAGCTACACTCTACATGCAGACAAACATCTGCACACAAACTGTGGAAAGTCACACACGCACGCACGCACGCACACGCACACACACACACACACACACACATCCCCATTTTCACTTGCCAGGAAGACATGTGGATGCAGTTAAAACCATGCTTTGTTCTTACCTAGTGTTTTAATGCAAAGTAAGAAGAAGTTAGTACATTAAAATTTGACACTACACAGAACTTCTAAACTTCTTAAATTGAATCCAGGAGTGAAGTCATTATTTGCCTTTGCTGATATTGGAAGTGTGTGCGTGCATGTGTGTGTGTGCGTGTGTGTGTGTGTGTGACCCAGATTAGCTAGCCTCGTTTTTCTCTGTCACTGACGGATCCTAATAACGTGCCATTCCCCATAGGACTCTGTGATATACTGGATCAACATATATGCTAACACATACGCTCTCGTGTATTAGTGTGTAGTACTTCAGACAGAGCTATAAGCACACACACACACTCCTTTTAGTAAAGACACCACTGCAGTTTAAACATGGTGCTTTACCTGCATTGCAGAGGTTTGGGTTTCTGCAATCTGCCTTCATAAATTTTTTTTTTACTTTCTCACACATATGCAGAAATCTGCACCGCTCGTTATAGACGTTATAAAGTTTGAGGATGTCTGTATGAGTAGCTAACATTCAAGGGAAGTGTGTAGCTGCCTAATTGCCTAAACCATTGCTTGTCTTAAACTACACTGCATTGCATATATTTTTATGTGGCTTTGGAAATATCTTTTAGAACATGGGGAAAGAGGGATGGTGTAGATTTCACAATCTGAAAGCTGAATGTTTGTTCTTTTTCAGCATATAGTTTGGTTCCATGTCACACCAGGATCAGACTAAGAGGCATGGGCTAAAAGGGAAAGAAAATACATTAAAATCGTCATCAGGTTACAGATTGAGTTCAAATCCCGATAATGTCAGAGTCGTCCGTATCCGTGAGCGACAGGAGCAAAATTAGCAGCTCTCTCTGGGTGGGAGGGGCATATTCTCCCTTCCCTGTCAATCACAGCAACACTAGCCAGCGGTAAAAGTTTGTGAGCTGATGTACGTGGAAGAGAGCAGAGAGAGCTTTATATGGTTCCGATTTTAACTGTATATTTGTTTTCTGCTATTTTATAAAACGCACAAAATATATATTTTCGGTCCAACTGATATGATATAGGTAGATCTCTTCCTTACAAGTAGCTACAGTATATCGGATATCTAAAGAGCAGCATTATTTCTGAGATGTTAACCACGCCAATACTGCTGAGTGCGAGAACATGGAGAGTCTTAAAGCTGGATTGTAGGAAAAATACTAAACTCTACTGTGTCCCTAAGGAGAACGCAAATCTGGAAGAAAATCAACCTCTCCACATTCATCTCTAAACTGCACAAAACTGCAATTTCCTTTCTCAGCTATATGTAACAGGAAAACACACACAGAAATAATCTCTCTCCCACACACACACACACACGCACACACGAAAGGACTCCAAACCTGAGAAGCTGCCTTTAGTGGGTTTGCTTACTTTGACTATGATAAGTTCATAAAGATTTATTGTGTGAGTAACACATCCTGCTGCAGTCCAACATAACGCGCTCTCTCTCTCTGTGTGTGTGTGCGTGTGTGTGTGTGTTGGAATGAAAAAGATCTCTTATTCCTGTGGAGGCTACTCTTGCTGCATTCCCACTACCAAGAGCAGGAGTCACAGGCCTCTATTGAAAAGGGCACTCCAATTTAAGCAGACATCGATAGCATGAAACCGGAGTGGCCCTAGACTCAGGGGACCTGACTGGAAAACTAAACAATGACACATCACGTTCAAACCGTGTGTATTTAGCGCTTTCAAATATGTGTTTGACCTCATGTGATTACCCTTTTCCAAAAGAGGGAAAATGAAAAATCTGGGCCCGTGTCCAGTATTACCTCTCACTTTACTGAGTTGTGGTGTTTAAGCATTAGAGCATTAGAGATAAGAGAAAGAATTCGATCTCAAAATGCACATCATAACCAAGGAATTTTCATGTTAACTGAAAAGAATCAGTAGTATTAATTATACGTTAATGATTCACACTCGCTGTCTACAGTGCATGTAATTTAAGCACCATTAAAGGCAAAGCATAAGCACACAAACACATATATATATGACTTATTTATATAAATTCACATGCACAATAACATTTTTAAGACACGTACTGCGTGTATTATATAATAATAGAGTATATGTACACACATAACACATACATATTTATTTATTTATTTATTTAGAGAGAAAGAGAGAGAGAAATTTCTACCTTGTCACTTTTTATCTGATAAAAGATTATCATTAACACCATACAATTAATAATTTTTACTCTCTCTCTCTCTCTCTCTCTCTCTCTCTCTCTCTCTCTCTTGCTTCCTTGATCAAAATCTGCACTTCACAATGAATCAAAACATTGTGGCTTTTGATATGTGAATAATATATTTACGTTAAATGCAGAGGTAGGCACATCTTAAATTCAGTAGTTAACTGAATGGCCAATAAGTGCCTCGTGGTGCTCTGTAAATAAACAGGAGCCTGGAAATGTAATTGCCTATGCTAAAATATGGAAGCTAATGGAAGCTACACCAAGCAAGTAATGGATTTATGCAGACTTGAATGTTCATATTAAAAAGAAATAAATAAGAAAAGTTCTCAGTGACATCAGTAGACCAATATGCACTGCAGAGTAGCAGATGGAAGAACTTTCAACCACCTTTAGTCTCGTGGTCAACTGTTATCACTGATCTGCACTGATACACACTGCCATACTGCTATCACTGTGTGATTTCATAGCTCATATTTATCAATAACATCTCCAGAAACAGCTCCGTGGTCCACACAGTGGTAGCTGCTTTTCCACCCCCAACAACACACTCCCCATTCCCAGACACACACATATACACACTTGCTTACACATTACTCAGCAGACAACAACATGACACCTGTCACTCACCTTCAGATCTCGGTGCACCACACCCATTTGATGGCAGTGAAGCACCGCCTCCAGGATCTGCTGGATGCAATGACTGCATGCAAACACCAGGGGGCGCAAGTTAGTCTGAGCAGCGCTACAGTCCCGTGCACAGGCCAGGGGTATTTGGGACAGGGGGAGAAAAGGGTGGAAGGGGGAGGGAGGATCTCTGCAGACACAAAGCTCTTGCCTTCCAAACATGTAGAAGCAATTCAGCTCTGATTCTCCTAACACTTTACACAAATGGTGTACTAGTGCAGCAAAGCATGTTAACATGACTTATATTTGTCAAAATGCTTAAAACCAGTCAGATACGACATGGTAAGTCAATCACATGGTTTCATCATTTTCTCCAGAGTACATCTTGTGCACCTTCAGTATATTAACCTTTTACCTGTCCATAAAGTGCAGCTTCAGTCTACAAGGTAACTAAGCTTCAGTGATGCACCAGAACATCACACCTATGTGTTCCTTCTGAACATCCCATTTAAGATTTAGTCCCAGTTTCTATAATGTGCTATAATGTGTTTTTTCTAGATATTGGAGCATGGCTGTGGGAATTTGTGTCCATTCAGCTATACGTGCATACGTGAGATCAGACATTGATGCTGATGAACTCCAGGGCTGCAGACAGCTTTCCAGTTCATCCCAAAGGTGTTCAGTGGGGTTGAGTCAGAGTTAGAGGTCTGTGCACAACACCTGAATCCTTCCACTCCAACCATAGCAAAGCATGTCTTCATGTACCTCGAATCGATTGTGTGGTTCCAAATCTGTAGTTACAGTGTGAGGAAGGCCCAAATAAAGGTAGGATGATCAGGTGTACACATCTTTTTGGCCAACTAGTGTATTTCTTAAAGCATTTAATTATTATCCAATATGCATATTAGATTAGGTTTACAGGCGTTAAATAGTTTACAGGCAACTGTTTCCTTTATAGCTGGGACTGACAGGTAGGACTGCATAATTCCTTATCTTTTAACGGCAATCTTAATTTTTAGCATTTTGATTTATTTCTTTTTTATTTTATTATAAATGTTCAGATAAACTGATGGACTCACGTTTGGTAATTGTTTACCATTCTGTCCTTTGATTTTGAAACACTACATTTAATCATGAAATTTTGTTTAAAAGATAATCAAAGAACAAAAACAAGAATAACTCCATTTGATAAAATTTGAAGAAGGATCTGAAAGGCAAGGCTGTGTGCCTGTGAAGAATTCTGCTTCTTTTCTTCCAACTCTATCTATCTATCTATCTATCTATCTATCTATCTATCTATCTATCTATCTATCTATCTATCTCTGCATGTCTTTCTGCATGACTTTCTATATCACCTCTACAGTTTAGTACAGAAATAATATTAGGCATGATCTTCTTAAAGACAGCGAGCGAGCCATGGGTTATATACTAAATAAAAAGGAACAAAATGCTCTCGTCTTCCCTTGTAAAAAAAAAAATTCAGACAGTTACATAAGACAACAGGGTCATTTCAGGAGACAAACGCAGACAGAAAGAGATGGATACAAACTATGAACATATCTATGCTGGATCAGATAGATATATCGATACACATACTGGAAAGATAACCCATGTGATGTTCCTTTTTGACTGTGTGTGTTTGTGAGCATTAAAGAGTGTGTGTGCACACGTGTGGGAGGTTGAGGACATGCGCAATGTGAGGCAGCAGCAACGCATTGCATGCATGAGGGCCGGTTGCTAAGAGACCGCAGCATGTCGTCATGTGCCGGTGTAGAGGGTGCTATAGTGCCGAGAGATGCAGATTATAGGCTTTCCGGGGAAGGGGGGGGGGGGGGTGAGTTGGACTAATTTTAATGGCTGTAATGACAAAATGTAGCTGATTACAGCTGCAAAACGAGGACATGATTTAATCAAAACAGCTGTTTATAGCTGAGACCCAATGCCAAAATTATGAACACACTTCGAAAGGACTGCTACAAAGATGAGGAAAATGTGAACAGATAGGCACGAAGAACGTGTGCGAGTCGATGGCATCGGGTGCATTTGTGACAGAGGGTGCAAAGTGTGACGGATATTGTGTGTGTGTGTGTGTGTGTGTACGTGCACTGTTTTACGGTGAGTGGCAAGGCCGTAAAGATCGGGGAAATAAATCAGAGCGCTGTCTCGTCCAATGAATAAATTCTGCACAGGTCATATCATACCGTGCATGTCTATGTGTGCATGCGTGAGCAACAGGGAGATGAATTGTGTTCCAGCATTTCAAGAAAAGTAGTCTCTTTTCCATGTAAGTGGATATGTGAGTGTGCTATTTGAGCTTGTTAGCATGAAGTGTGTGTGTGTGTGTGGGGGGGGGGTGTTTAAATGTACTGTATGTACATATTTGAAATGAGAGTGCGCCTCATGCACATTCTTATGTGAAGATGCTGTGAACACATGAATATAGGAGTTTGAGCACGCGTGTATATATCGCTCTTCACCTCCCCCACTGTCAGCTGTTGAACAGCACGGCCTGCTGGGAGAAAGGTCTTTAGGGTGCTGTCGCAAATGTTACTGTGTCAAGTTGTAACCTCAGTGGCCCATGCCTCTGCAGCGCTCGACTCACGATCGACTTTATAAATAACTTCACACACAGACACGGTATTACTACTCACTAGGTGTGTGTCAAAAAACACGTGGAACGGACAGAGGGGGAGATTACATGTAACGATACGGTTGCTTAACGATTAAACATGAATGGGACTATAATGAGGATTTCAGCCCTGCGAGTATTAACACAAACATGACAAAGAGATGAAAGTGTGCCTACGGGCGTCCCTTGTGGCCCGTTGTGTTTGTACAACACCTTCTATTCCAGCCAGCAAATTATTTTAACAGAGAAGCGAGACAACTGAGAGATTCCTTCTAAGTGACATACAGTCACCGACCATTTTATCAGGAACACCTGTACACCTGCTCCAGATCAAGATCATCAGTGGATGTTCACATCTAACATAAAATTTTGGGGTTGCTGAAGTTGGCCAATCAATGATCGAGAAAAAAAGTTGTTTTCCAATTTCCTGCTGTCCAGTTTTTAGGACACTGTACCCACTGTAGCTTCAGGTTCATATTTGGTTGAGCGCAGCGGTTAAGGATCTGGTGGGAATGTGGTAGCTTAGTTTTAAGACATTGGATTACCAATCAGAAGGCTGTGAGTTTGAATCCCAGGTACGCTAAGCTGCCACTGCTGGGCCCCTGATCAAAACCACTGATTGCTCAGATGTATAAAATAAGTCGAGTTGGATAAAGGTGTCTTGCCATATGCCGTGAATGTAATGTCGTCTCATGCTTTTGTAACTAATCACCCTCAAGTTCAATGTGTATTGAGATGCATTTTGGTTCACTGCGATTGTAGTGGGTGCTTATTTGAGTTTACGTAGCATTCATGACAGCTCAAAAGAGTCTGGACATTGTGCTTTGAACTCGCTCATCAACAAGGTATATCCACATACACTGGATATTTTTTTTGGGGGGGGATTCTATATAATCTCTAAAGATTGTTGTGTGAGAAAATACCAGCAGTTTCTAAAATACTATATAAAACCTTGGCAGTCACTGAGATAAGCCTGTTTTTATTTTGGTCTGATGTGATGATTTTACAAACTGAGCTGTTGTTACATGATTGGCTGACTGAATAACTGCAGGAAAAATCATGTAATAAATAAATAATAAAATCATCCTAATAGAGTAGCTGGTGAGTGAAACGTGCTATAGATACATATAATCTTGCATTTATTTGTGAACATGTTTACCATTAAAGTTGTATTACCAAATACTTCTGCAAATGTGTACTTTTTTGTTTTTAACTTCCATAAAGAATGAGTCATGACCATATGAGAAGATACTTGTGCTTGTATGTAAGAATTTTGATCATTTTTCCCTTTCTTTTTCTTTTTACTTCTATACATAGCATGAAAATCGTCTTATTACACTATTACGCTATCAAGTAACAAGCCAGAGGAATGTCACCAGACTGAAAACGTAAGAACAAATCAAACCAAAGCCACACAATAATTAAAGGGGGAAAAAAAAAATAAGCATCCTAATGCAAAATGATACTGGCTATCGTTCTGGAATATACTCTATCAAAGACAAGCTGAACTGATGTACGGAACAAGAATAGCAGGAAGGGGTTGGGGAGCAGGCAATGCAACAACACAAGCTCATGATGCCAACTGACATACAGACAGGCAAGACCCACAGACAGACAAGACAGACAGACAGGTGTAGGCAATGACAGACAGACATGGCCAGAGCAGGATGTGAGTGGGCTACATACTGACCTTCAGGTCCCTGTGCACTATGTCATGTTGGTGAATGTGATTGACACTGTCTAGAATCTGATGGATGCAGTGACTGTGAAGACAAAAAGAGGGAGAAAAAAAAAAGAAAAAAGGGAATGAGGGAGTAGAGGTGTTGAGAGAAGACGAGAAGAGATGAAGGGAGGGTGAGAGGAGAGGTGAGAGAAAATAAGACAGTGAACCGTGATGAAATAAATAAGAAGTGGAGAGAAATAGAACGGAAGGCGTAGGGATGGAGGATAGGAAGGAGAGGAAAGAGGATGAGAAGAGTGATGAAGGAGGAAGTGAAAGAGTGGAAGGAGAGAAAAAAAAAGAACGAGTGAAAGTGGAGGTGGTGAAGACAAAACATTTTCAACATGATGAGACAACTGGCAACAGCACCCAGCCTGACATGATTACAACAGAGAGAGAGAGAGAGAGAGAGAGAGAGAGAGAGAGAGAGAGAGACTAAGCCACTGGCCTATAACTTGGAAGTTTCACTGAGAGAGAGAGAGAGGGAGAGAGATGAATAAAAAGAGAGAAAGTAAAGCTTAGGAAAAAAATTAAGGAATGAGTTGACTTAAATATTGTGTGTGTGTGTGTGTGTGTGTGTGTGTGTGCGCGCGTGTGAGAATGAGATTTATACGTGATTAATTTCTGAAGCATTGAGACCACAGAATGCGAACACACCCACACCCCCACACCCACACACCCACACCCACACACCCACGACTTAAGTCACAGAGAATATATAATCCTAATATACTGATCTGTGTTTATTTAAATATTATTAAAATATTGGCCTTGCAATACACATTCGTTATACACTACAGCTCTGAGCATTCGGGTTTCTATAAGCAGCTTCAGATTTTTGTCAAATGAATCATTTTTTTATTGTGGCCTAACACACATCATTCTGTCACCAGATTGTTTCACTGTATTGCAACATGTAACAATATAAGGACAATAATCTATTTTCATCCATACTGTGCACATACACTCGATTACAACTAGTCACCTCCGATGTCCAAATTAAACAGACTGGAAATGATTCGACTTTAGTTTTACACTTTAGAGACACAAGTACTGAGTAAACTGAGGGAAAAGAGTACATGTTCACCACACACCTGACAAGAGGAGTTACATATGGGAGGAACACGCATGAGTGACACAGATAGGAAACATAGAGAGTTAAAGAGAGACAGAGAGAGTGGGAGAGAGAGAGAGAAAGAGAGACAGAGGGGGGGGGGTGTGGAACAGATAAAGTCAGGACAAAACCAACTGAAACGGACAGATGAAGCCCTAATTACGATAGTTAATTGGAGACCTAGTTTCTGTCTGTCGCTCTCTCTGAGGAAAAGAGGATGAGAGAGTTAATCTGAAAGAGGGGAGAGACGAGGGCGAGAGAGAGAGAGAGAGAGAGAGAGAGAGAGAGAGAGAGAGAGAGAGAGAGAGAGAGAGAGAGAGTGCAAACTTGTTAGAAAAAGGATGGGCACTTCAGGTCAAATTTCTAAAATAAACATTCTTTAAGTTCAATCTTTTTCTACGTCTAAGTTAAAAAATTGACCTTTAGCCCCTCCCCAATCCAGGACTATTTTGATTTAGTGGCCGATTGTTTATGCTCCCAGATGTGAGGTCGACACTTTTACTTTTACGATTTACTTATTCGTGCTTTATCGCCTGGTTTATTTAAGTTAATCGCCTAGTTAATATCAGTCTTTGATATACGTACTGCCCACTTTGTTAGCTTGACTGTAAACATGATAATTGTGTTGAATAATATTATCCATCTTGTGTAATACTTTCCTCTATTCACCCTGTAAGCATTTGTGACGCCCTACAGGTTTAGCAGATTAGTTTATGAGTCAGAACTATGGCACCGTGGTTAAGACCCATGCTGGTCGGAGATGTGACTGCTCCATGACCCTGCCGTCTCTCCTCACTGATCTGACAGGGGCTCGAGGGAAAGCGAGAGAACGCGCGGACGCTCTCGGCCTGAACATTTGTGCTTCACTCTGTGAATATACCTTCTTCGTCCTGTCGGAGAAGACGTTGCGTCAAACATTTCTCAATTTCATGAGCGAGCTGTTTCTCTAAATAGACTGCAGGGTGCAATGTTATTTTTGCCATGTGCACGAATAACATTACAGCAGCTAGATTTAACCAAACCAAAAACCGGATTCCAAAAGGCTCCTCGTCAAATGCTGTATACATGTAATAGTAGTTTGGGATTCGTTTGGTTTGGTTTTGAGCTATGTAAAATGTCTAGCACTTGGGTTACCTAGCTGTTAATTTAGATGTAGATAGATGCATGCTTGACTTTCCCGAAGTAAACATACTGTCTTCGTATGACATACTTATAAAGAGATGTATCCACCTGTGGTTACTACTGCAAAATCTACCTACAGTATCTAGTCTCTATCTCGCTTGCCCAAATCCCAAACAGCACACCGTTCAGACCAGACCCCATAAGCGTTGGGGGTTTTTATGGAATAAAAACACTGTCAATAATAATCGTACGTAATTCAAAGCATTTGTGTGTAAATTTTAATTTTGCGGAGTTGGATCCCAAAATTTACAGCAACGACAGTTTACAGATACGAGATTTTGTGTGTTTGTTCAAATACAACTCCAAAATGTACGACTATGACAGTTTACACACACAACGCTTGTTTTCACAACACCTCTTTTTCACACACGAAAACGGTCTGCGAAACAACTGTCAAAAATACGTCATCATGTTCACAGGCATTACTATCCGAGGGAAGATGAATCGATTCCACGAAGTGCGCATGCGCCACGCCCTCTTTTAAACCACTGGCGCCGAAATGGCGGACCAGCAGCCAAGCGCTCACTCATCGTCAGTGTTGTATAAAGTAGTAGAAAGAAAAAGTATCATACTAGAAAAAGACTTTGGTAGAAGTGAAAGTCACCTTTTATAATACTACTCAAGTAAAATTCTTAAAGTATCTGATATTTACTGTACTTAAGTGTCAAAAGTCATTTTCTGATATTTAATGTACTTAAGTATTTGAAGTAAAAGTAAAAAGTAAAATTTCAGTGATTTTCGGTAGGCATAAGATCAGGGGCGGTTCTAGGGGTTTTATCCCTCAATGAGAATTTAAAACAAGAAGAGTTTTATATTATATATTATATGGACACCAAAATTTTATGCATGATGTAATGATGCCAGTCTTGAATCAGATCAGTTCATGTATGTGTGTATTCTCTACAAACAGTGTGTCCCATGAATGCAGTCATTAATAAACTAATATTCACAAAGACATAATCAATAAATGTTATTTTTATTTAGTATTGTATGGATTGTTTGCATTAATATTTTGTGTATATATATATATATTACTCTGGTAATAAGAATAGTGAAATTTCACTGCTTTTGGTTGCTGTATTCGCAGCTTTCCGATTAACGTTATACATTAACGCCTCCAGCTCTGACTGCGCGTGCACGCTGCGCGTACCTGTACCTGTACAGCGTGCGGAGGGTAATGCAATCTAGGAGCGGTGATTCACCAAACCTCTCTTATTACAGTCACACACATTTCTTCTGATTTTATTTTGTAGTAACGAAGATGCTTAGTGGAAATATAACGGTAAAAGTAAAAGTATACATTTTATCTAGGAAATGTAGTGGAGTAAAAGTGAAAGTTGACAAATTTAAATAGCGAAGTAAAGTACAGACACGTGACATTTCTACTTAATTACAGTAACAAAGTATTTTTACTCCGTTACATTACAACACTGCTCATTGTCTCAGGTAAGTTGGTTTTTCCTTCCAAATTCGGACATGTTTAAGGGTTAGTTATCACTAATAACAGAGAGGAGTAATATTACAGATATAGTTTAACTATAGTAAGTAAGATTAGCTCTCAGAGTAAGGTCACATTAGGTGCTCTGGAATACACAGGTCATGCAATACGTGTTCACTACTTAAGTGTTAAAGTCATATTTTATTGTTTATCAGGTTCCATTAGGTGACATCTTGCACTCAGCCCAGAATCTGGTGTCGATGTTGACCAACACCTTAAGTGTTGGACAACAGAAAACGGGGAACCAGTCCAATATCAGTGGACAGACAGCACAAGAAAGAAGGTCCAAGTCAAATGGGCAGTCAGTGCAGCAGGAAATGGCTAGGTGTGAGGGGTGTGTGTGTGTGTCTTTTATGTAGGCCTATCTACAGACTGCAGTGATGACCTCCTAAACAGCTGTATTCTTTAAGCACCTAATGTAACCTTACTCTGAGAGCTAATCTTACTTACTATAGTTAACCTATATCTGTAATATTACTCCTCTCTGTTATTAGTGATAACTAACCCTTAAACATGTCCGAATTTGGAAGGAAAAACCAACTTACCCCAGACGATGAGTGAGCGCTTGGCTGCTGATCCGCCATTTCGGCGCCAGTGGTTTAAAAGAGGGCGGGGCGCATGCGCACTTCGTGGAATCGATTCATCTTCCCTCGGATAGTGATGCCTATGAACTTGATGACGTATTTTTGACAGTTGTTTCGCAGACCGTTTTCGTGTGTGAAAAAGAGGTGTTGTGAAAACAAGCGTTGTGTGTGTAAACTGTCATAGTCGTACATTTTGGAGTTGTATTTGAACAAACACACAAAATCTCGTATCTGTAAACTGTCGTGGCCGTAAATTTTGGGATCCAACTCCGCAAAATTAAAATTTACACACAAATGCTTTGAATTACGTACGATTATTATTGACAGTGTTTTTATTCCATAGTTTTAGGCCAGAGAGACAAACGGACTTTTTGTGTGAATGTGCTGTGTGCTCAGTAGTATAAAGTACACCGAGTGGCACAACTAACATGCCACATCTGGCATGCGGCATCGCATTCCACGTTTAAACTTAAATTAATTTTACAGCATCCTCAGGAGGCAGTCAGTGAACAAACTGCGACTACAGAATGACCAAATTGCATACAGAAAATGAGCAACTATGACGATGCACACAGGCTTCACTACTATCCTACTAGAAGGAGAGAGAGAGACAAAGTGGCGTGACATACGGCTAGGTATGTCTCAGAATTTGTTCTCTCCGTTTAACCCATCCAAAGTGCACACACACAGCAGTGAACACTCACACACCGTGAAAACACACCCGGAGCAGCGGGCAGCCATTTATGCTGCGGCGCCCGGGAGCAGTTGGGGGGTTCAGTGCCTTGCTCAAGGGCACCTCAGTCGTGGCCGGTCCGAGACTCGAACCCACAACCTTAGGGTTAGGAGTCAGACTCTCTAATCATTAGGCCACGACTTCCCCCAAAGCAAAGTATTGACCCTGCGGCTGTAGCTCAACACACAGACACACCGATGACCTGTGACAAGAAGCATGTCGGATTGTCGAGGCATCGAGGAAAAATCCGTTTTGAATCTAAACTGCATGGCGAATTGTAATGACAGGTCTTGTTGGTGCGACTGCTCACAAGTGTGTGCTGCAACCGGAATCACAATTCAACAGCGATCTTGTGATTACTAGAATAAATAATAATACTCAAACAAGTGTTTAAGCATCTCAAATATCTGCTTTTTAAATATATTAGATTCCCTGTTATTTAGAGTGCTTTCAGACTTTATGGTCATTTGCTACTTTTAGTTTTTTTTTAGTTTTTCCCTATTCAAAAACTATAAAGGGCAACTCTAAACGATGGAAACAGAGAGAGAGAAATTGGAAATGTGATGAACCCTTTTGTATACCCAGAACAAGCTGTATTCCTGCTACACTTCGGCTGTTCCCCGGCTCTGCTTTTGTGCCTTGCATGCCAAAATATGCTGCGTTCTAACCGTAATACACAGCATGCATAGGAAATCAGTACTGACTCATTTTCTCGCTGCATTCAAATTGAATCTAAGTGTAATTGTTGTTTCCACCTGCCGTGCGTAAAAGGGTTTGATTCAAACACTACTTTGTGTGTGCACGCTGCCTAAAGACAGTAAAGGCTCAGGTTACGTGATCAGTGGAACGCTGCTGCGTGACACGCATTATCATAAGGCACGGAGAACGCTATGTGATTAAGTTATTCCAGACGCTCCAATCACCTGTATGTACAACCTCCAGCAGTTTCTAGTTATTTCATAACGAACCAGCTATAGACACTCACAAGTGCACACACACATACATACACACACTCACACACACCGATATGAAGGTTATCAAAAGACACTCTCACTCATGTCCTGGAAAGGGCTGTTATGTAGTACATTTTGACGTGTGTGTGTGTGTGTGTGTGTGTGTGTGTGTGTGTGTGTGTGTGTGTGTGTGTATACAGAAAATTATATGGGTGAAAGAATGAAAGTGAGCCCGTTTCCACTGACATAGTGCCAATGCTGGTTTCAGATCCAGTGTCTAATCTTGACCAGAGTCTGCCACACAAAAAAGCCACATTTCCACACGATTGCTAATTCTTATCCACTAGCTTAATCTCCTCTACCACATTACAGCTACCAGCTTGGGAGTGTGAAAGCGAACTCTAAGACACACAAAGCCAGCCAAACTCTACATCACAGGGCAGCATAACACACTTGAAGAACAGCATTAATCACCCTCTTTTACCAAGCTCACCGAGGCCCAAGACTGGCTGGTGTCACCGTGATTGACAGGTCGGAGGAAGCCTTTTAAAGGATTTTCTGTTGTGCTCCATAAGAGCCCCAAAAGCCAGATTTCTTTTGATAAAGCATCCAAAATCTGGAAAAACAAGTATGCAGTCACAGGAAAGCTTAGCCATAGTGTTATTGTCCACATATAAAGCTTTGATTTTTAGCTTAGTGGTTAAGGCTTTGGACTACTGATCAGAAGGTTGTGAGTTCGAATCACAGGTCCTACTGCTGGGTCCCTGAGCAAGGCCCTTAACCCTCAATTGCTCGGTTGTATAAAGGTGTCTGCCAAATGCCATAAATGTATGTATTTATTTATTTTTAAGTGTGAGCTAGACAAAAAGTCTGCAGGTTGTTGGTGTCTTTATTTTCTCTCAATATTTTGTACCGTTTAACTGTCAGGTGACTAAATGTAGTAATCGGCAAAGATCTATGACAAATCTTTCGTTCGTGCAAATTTATCTGACTAGTAAAAGTGCAGGCAGTTTGTCACCTGTGTCTGCGAATCAGAAAAAAGTATGCACTATGTAGGGAGTTTGGGCTAGTAATCTTTCGATGCATGGGGAAATCTTATTTTAATCCGTCTACATCTGATCGTACGCTGGTTCAGCTTTTAAACTAGTGGAAAAACAGCTTCTCTGGATCCTGAGCAAGCGCTGACACAGTGTTGGTGGAAATGGGGCGAGTGAGAAAAAAAGAGAAAGCTTGGAAGAGATGATAGAGTAAGAATGGTAGAGAGAGAGAGAAATGAAAAGCAATACAGAAACCAGCAATACGAGGTCCAGTCCATGATTCTGACACCGTCTCTCAAGTAAAGCGTGCAGAAACATCTACACCATGAAGAGTATCCTGAGTTAGATTGGCCAAGTCATACTAAACATTTATTCAGTGTATATCCTCCTTTTGTTTACGTGTGTGTGTGTGTGTGTGTGTGTGTGTGTGTGTGTGTGTGTGTGTGTGTGTGTGTGTGTGTGTGTGTGTGTTTTAGACGGTGATTGTGTTTTAGATTATGTAGGAAGGCTGTGTAGGCACATGCCTAAATGTGGGTAAAGTAGTAGAATGGAGACCAACATGGTGAACAATGAAGGAGAGAAAACAAGGGGAAAACAATAGGAAAGAGAGAGAGAGAGAGAGAGAGAGAGAGACGAAGGAAGAGAGGCATCACAACAGCAGGAGCTGAGGAAAGACAGAGAGACAGAAAGAGTGAGAGAAGCACAGGACAGCTTTGCGTACCTGGCATCAGCCTCGCTATAGTACTCTCTGGCAACAATGTCTTCAAACAGCTCTCCCCCTGTCACCCTGCAGAGCAAAAAGAGTGTTGGTTAGCACCACGCTCACTCACACATGCTTCCTGCATCCCAACACACACACACACACACACACACACACACACACACGCACCCACGCACCCACGCACCCACGCACCCACGCACCCACGCACCAGCTCAGCATCATTTCCATGGAAACAGAAACTCGCTATGACAATTCTAAGGGAGTCTCGTCGTCTTTAACACCACGTTCCGGCGCATTCTGCATCTTCCTTCCACATCATGTAAGATGTTAACAAAAAGGGTGAAATCATGCTTCAGGGATCGATAAGGAAAATGGGCCAAACTGGTACAATATGAGGAAACACAGAGCATGGAATTTTAAATAAGCTTCTTCGATGACAGTACAGAGATATGTCAAACTTCATGAGGCTGTTGTCTATCAGTCAGGCAATCTATTAAAAAAACGTACATGCGCTGTTAGAAAGAAAATAATCAATAGCAAAGCGGTGAGACGTGACGCAAGGCGTTTCTTATACCGCAACGATTTGCCCATGCTAACAATTTTTTATTTATTGAAGAAGGATTTCCTAGTTTTTACAACTATATTTAAAACTGTGGAACATCCATGAAAAAAAGAAGTTTGTTCCTGTTATCAGTAAATATTACAGTAACATATGGTAGTGTAATATAAAGCATAGCTGCTCGTATTACTGGATAACTGTAAAGATTTCCCTGTGTTGGAAAACCTCAAGTTACAGCTTTAAGATTTCTAAAGAACTTCCCGTCAGGCAAAATGACAACTGACCCCACCCACTGTGCTACAATATACCTCCTTGTGAGTTGCCCTTTAGGGAAAAAAAAAGGTCAGTCATTTTCCAGGGTGGAATAAAGTGAACAAAGGCCGGTAACAAAGGAACCGCAAAGGAACTTTATTGCATGGAAAAACTGTGACTCACAGGTCACTATGATAGCAATAAAAAGATGAGCTGAACAAATATACTTACAGGTCAAACAGCAAGTAGTGGAAGCCTTCCTCTGATATGCTGTCATGAAGTCGGACTACAACAGGAGACAGGTTTTCATTACAAAATGGCACATTTCATGCAACTTTAGCCTGAATAAGACATTTTATTACGTTATCGGATGCCTAACCTGACGGTTATTAATAAACACATTCAGGCATTATAGGTTTGTCCTTAATAAGAGAAGGACAAAGTCAGATATTAAATAATCACAGATGCATCGTGGATTAAACCGTACCGGTGCAATTCTGTCTACGTTTCATTCAGCATTATAAACTCGGCTAATATCAGGTTTCAGAGGAAGAGGACAGAAAAGAACGAGTGCTTTTTTTCCCCTCACCGATGTTCGGATGCTTGAGCAATCGACAGATTCGAGCCTCTCGTTCAAGCTTCTGATGATCTGCAGAAAAGATGAATGTGGGAAAACATCAGCAAGACAGACACAGCAATAAAAAAACGGAGATGAATGAAGTTATAAACCCTGTAGGCAAAATTACTGCCAAAACCTGGTTAGTAATACAATAAATTTGCGGTACTGCATATTGTGTGCATATTCTGTTGCTGTTTTATAGAGCGTACAAGACAGCCACAGTAATCACTGTGATAATAATATTCATAGGTCTTTATAAAGCCCGAGAGCGGTGTGAGAGGATGACAGGGGGGAAGACAGCACAATGACGGGGCTTTGTGTGTCTGAAGGAGAATGAATGTATTAACACTGCAGGAAAGAAAAGGTCATGAGACACAACCCAGTTGTCTTCACTTCTCTCATTTTAAGTCTATGTGAAGACGTGCGGATGATTTCGGCCTCTGCGGGCTGATTTGTAAATACCGATCTAATAGCCGAGGTGATTAACGTTTAGTCTCGTTATCGCCACTCAGACCCAGAGAGAATGTAAATGATTTAGAGAAACACTAAGCCATTAGTAAGTATTGTGTTACGGCAGTCACGCAGAAATCATTACAGCTTTTTCTCATGACGTGTGTGAGTTGTGTGTGTGTGTGTGTGTGGGTGTAAGTAGCCTAGATCCTTAATAATCCCTATTTTTTCTAGAGCCGGCCAGCTCTGCTTCGGAAACTGACCACAGACACTTCAGCTCCCTCCCTGCAGAGTGATGACACTGGATGACATCACCGCATGTCAGCAGTCCAGCTGAAGGCAGCAGTGTGACATGTGGCTTGTGCTTCATTGCCCAGATCTTCAATGCTTCCTATAGTCTGCATCATCAGCCTGTGTTAGCGTTGCACAGCATAACAGAGAGCTGAGACCATTCAGTATGCTCTGCATGCATATGTGAGGCTTATGTAAGCCAAAACGTTATATTTCTGATGCTTTCAAACTATAAATAGTAATGTGTGCTAAAACAGTGGTATATAAATAGTGCTCTAGAAGGAAACCACATTTGCACCTCAATTCAAAAGCACATCTGTCGTCGAAGTGTCCTTATTTTGGACGGATTTAACGGCACAAATCTGAATCGGGAATCACGATGAAAATATAGGGCAATATCTTTAGCCTGGACATAGACACAGTGAAAGCAGGATGGTACAGTAAGGGTTAAAGGTCCACAGAGAAGCTCTGGTATTGAAGCAGCAAGGTAAATAAGACATGAGAACACGTGAGTAAGAAGGGAGGAGGAAAAAGGAGGGATGAAAGGTAGAATGAAAGGGCAGGGAAGAAAGAACAAAAAATGAAAAAGAAAGACAGGGAAAAGAAAGAGATAAATCCCCGAGCGGATGAAGGGAGAGAATAAAGAGCATAAGTAATGTAATCACTGGGTGTAGATACAAAGAAATGCCATGGCTGCTGCATGAAAATCAGCACTACACCACCTTTGTGTCTCTAACCAAACACGGCTTGCACACAGATGGGGCGAATTACAGAAAAAAAAACAAACATAGTGTCTTAGGAAGGTGTCAGGCCATCACCAGCTGTCTGTTTCAATGTACCACATTATAAAATATCTTTTCTAAAATTTATTCCATTAGCTGCTGGTTAGGTGATGATGGTGTTGATGGAGTTGCCTAATCTCTTACAGGTGTTCAGCTGGGTTGAGATCAGGTGACTGAACGGTTTAATGAGTGTGAAAACGAAGTACGTTTTAAATTCACTATTCGGACGGGACTAGATTTACAGGGGTCGTTAGAGAGATTTCAGTTTCACAGACGTACTTTGTGATTTTAATCCCGTCCGAATCTGCCATGTCTGTCTGCCATTGTTAAGACTGGCTACTGTAATATCAGTTTTAGGTATCAGTTTTTCATTTCTATAGTCAATTACTTAACGTGAAAATTATATAAAAACGTATTTATTCCAGTGGGTTTATAAGAAGTTCTATATAAAATTATATGATGTTAAACATTTTTTACATTTTTTTTTTTTTTATTATTTGTAATATTATTATAACGTGTATAACATTTTTAAACACTTAACAAGTTAGGATGTTTACATTTTAAAAGTGCTTAAATGTAAATTTACTTAATTTCAAAATACATTTTATCATATTTTATCAAATATGACCATACGCAATCCACGCATCCTGGCCATGTGGTCTTGTGCAACGCCCACATGTTAAACACAGACACTCCTACCTCCGTAATAAACACAGAGATGTTAGTCCCGTCCGAATCCATACATGAAATGACAGACGTCGGCAAAAAAAAATTCTAACTCTAACGACCCCATGTAAATCTAGACCCTTCCGAATAGTGCTTTGTTGCCTGTGGATGTGGGTGAGGTTATCCTGGAAGAACCCACTTTGTCGGAAGTCCGAAATGCAGAGTTACGTCCCCTTTTTTCCTTTAATTTGTCACCCGGACGTATGTGCAGAAGGCATTCAGACAAACTAAAGCTCAGGAAACTGCATTATTAACAAATCTGACTTTGTTGAAGGTCATCCAGTTAAAGTGAGGGGAATACCTAATAAAAGTGGTTATAGTCAGTCAAGGACTTCTACTTAATTTGCAGACACACAGGATCCAAGTGCAGAGAAACATTTTGGTAGCTATTGTGAAATAAATCTTAATGTGCCACTTATTTCTCTGAGAACAACTAAACCATACAGGATCCTAAATGGGACACCAGTGCAGAACTGATGCGTCGTGTGAGTTGCTGAAAAATCCAGGTCACCTTCCACTGCACTCCGGCACATCCACACTAGCTGTGTGCTTGCTTACATTTACAGCTGTACATGACAACACACGGAAAGCTTTTCCAAGGAGTAGTTTTAGTTTTCGAACATGATTTTATCTAAAGTGCACTAATGCCCCATTAAGTTTACCCTTGGTAAAGCAGGTTAGGTAGTTTTGTGAGTTCTCTCGTATTTAATAAGCACTTCTCAGTGGTGGAGAGGGAAACAGTACTGTAGAACAGAAAATGTAAAGGAAAGCTCAGCAATATTCGCAGGAGCAGTTCGAAACCGTGAGATAATAAAGGCAAAAAGAAGTGCTGGGTTTGTCAAAACACCTTTTTTGTAATATTTGCTGAAGTTTGCGGCACACTGTGGAAGCAGCAGAAAAAAAAACGTTCTGGTTTCAGTCAACAGGACAAGGACATGCGATGACATTCAACTATTGCTCTTATTCGTTCTGGCATTGTCGGAGAGAATGAAAACATGACTCGTGATAATTACGGTCGCTGACGACGACAGCGTATTTACAGTGACATTTGCTGCGCTGACATTTATCTCTTTCCAAACTCGAGCTCCATGTTTGGAAGACGCAGCCTCCGTATCCCTTGTTATTTCCTCACAGACTTGTAGCAATATCACAGTCATTTAAATCAATGCTCATCTCAGTTTTTTAAAGTCTGCTCAAACAAACAAACATGCACAGGAAATCACAGACATATTACATCATGACATTTTCACAATTCCGGATATACACTCGCTATCCACTTTATTAGGAACACGTGTACCCTCTGCATCCATGCAATTATCCAGACAATTATGTGACAGACCTTCAATGGTCTTTCACAGCAAACATCAGAATGGGCAAAAAAGGTGATTTCATAGCACGGTGCTTGTTTGAATGTCTTGCAAGTCTCCAGAGATTTTCACACAGATGTTCTGCGATGTGAAACACCTTGCTGATGAAACAGATCAGAGGACTCTATAGTAACAAATAAGTACAACTGTGGTGCACAGAAAAGAAACTCACAATGACACAAACAGGTCCAACCTTGGGGCAAAAAGTAGTGAAACCCGTGGCTCTTTGAATATGAACAGCCATATAGAAGTGAAAAAAGTTAAGGCGTATAAAGCAGACCATAGTGAGTAAGTAAATCTAAACTAAGACAGAGATCTGAATGAAGAGAGTTACTTTCTAATGAGATTTTGACCTGATAACAACTGGAATAACTGGAATATAATCCGGCTGGTTTGTGGTTACTACTGGATTCTTCTTTTGATTTATGACACACGTTGTAAGTAAGTATATGTGCATGTTGCTCAGGCCATGACTGTCTCTCTATGGCTGCCTGGGTCAGATGAGTGTCCCGTGCTCCAGGCATGTAGCTATGCTTTCACGTGCTCATTCACACACACATACACACACACACACACGCACACACAGCTGCCAAGTGCCATGGCTGCCTTCACAGTCACAGCTCTCCTACACTGCTTCAATCTCTCACTCGCACAATCACTCGCAATCACTCACCTCTTGTTGTTTGGTTTTAAACCCTTTCCTGGCATCGCAATGCTGCTTTTGACACGATCTTCATTCCTTTAGTTTCACAGTTCTGTCTGCTTCGAACGTATGCATGTGTTTGATTTGATCTCTCTCAAATTTCTGTCCTTCCACCTTTATTTTCTAATGAACCACTGTTCATGTTAGTCACTGTTTATTTCTGCCTAAACTTACTACTTATGCCCCTTTTTTCGGGGGGATTTTTATATTCCATATCATGTTATATAAGGTTTGCTTCAATACCTCAATACTGTACAAAATGTCACTGCAGTCACAATGATGATATGTACGCTCAAGAAGCAAAAATCTGCCATCAAATGCCATCAAACTGACCCAGTTCTCATGATCATTAACAGAACATATGAACAAAATTGATGGTATCTGTGTTAGCTGCACACTTAGAAATTCTACAAAGCCTCTAAAGAGACATGGTTGTTATTTTTTCTCATACCACATCATTCACCAATCTGTATTGATTTCCTAGAGCAGTGCGGGCGGTAGTTACAGCTGTCATTAAAGTGGAAGGTTTGTATTAAATGTGCTTGTTTTAATGTGTTATTGTTTCTATAGTAACAGCTCGTTCACAGGGACTTGCAGGGCAGATGCTCCACATAATCAGATGCTAATGATTAATGGATTAAAATATATTGTTAATTAAGAATGAAAAGCATAAAGTGGTGTGATACCATTGAGCTTTCTGTTTTCCTCTACAGCAAAGTCTTTAGAAGCAAGGAATCTTTTTTGCTCTTTCTCTTGGCAATGAAGCGTGAAAGGATGTGGGGTTTTTTTTTAAGGTTGGGAAGGGAACGCCTGTTTATAGCGGTTATCCGTCCCATGAACTCCCAAGTGGTTAAAAAGAGGGAAATGTTGTTCTTTAACAAACAAAAAAGTTAATTGTGGTAATTTAAGGCAGTCACAGTATCTATGCTTCCTGTTGGTCTACACAGGATCAGCCCTTAGTGGACCATCTTCTTGTTTTATTCCTTACCTACAGTACAGTGTGGACACAAATGTACAGTGTATACTGAAGCCATGTGCGATGCTTCTTGTGGTCATGGACTATATTACTCAAGATTCATTTCCTGATATTTGTGTATTTTAAAATGAGTGAGAGATCCGTATGTGTGAGCAGATATCCGGAAGGTTTTGAGTTTTTATACAGAAAATATTTTTTGCTACAAATCCTACAAGCGGCTGCCGTTTAGTGCACCGCGTTTACTGTAGATGGTTGAAAACTCCATTATACAGCGTCTGGGTACAAAAAGTGTGGGAGCTGGATGAAATGCAACAAATTACATATGCGCTATGGCTTCAGAGGCCAAAACGTTGAAAAAGATGGATCTCTGTAATACCTCTATTAATGCAGCATCATTTATTCTAGGTCATAACTGTTCTAGCTGCCTAAAAGTCACCCGCACTTTTCCTCTTTATTTCACATATCAATTTAAGTTCTATTAGTATTATATGATTTGATTTTTGCATTTGCCCTTTTAACTTTTTTTTTTTTTTCCAGAATATGATGCAAGATACTGATTGCAATGCTCAAAATAAAGGTAAACACAAATGAGTGTAAGAGAAATCAACACAACACACTACCGCAGTACAGAAACCTAAGCATGGGGATGAGTAATATTATACTTCATCGCTGTTGCATAAAGACATGCCGGAGTCACTGGTGTTGAATTCTCAATTTTCACACGTTCCCACCTAATAATTAACTACGGGCCAAGTTTTAAATATCAAACAATATATTAAGTCCTGGGATTAGGTTACACAATTCAATATTTTGAGGCCTCAGGGTAAATATGTGTTCTTATGACCGGGAAATATAAATTCATGGTTAATGTGTAATTAAAAACCCAGCCTGTGTCACCTCGGTGGCTCTGTACAATCCTGGAATTGGCATAACAACTGTAAAATTATCTCGTGCATTCTCTCCACCCCACCCTCACTACATGACACCAGCCCATGATCATGTTCTCTACCAGTTTTCCAAATCAGCTACTTGCTGCATAGCAAAGTCTTGGGAGTGAAATACTTGCCACAATGACCAACGTAGGCTGTAAAATGCTCAGCAACACCTGGCCAAGCAGCTGCCCGATGCAGTATACAGGCAGGGTGACATAGCTACACTCTTCTCGTGCAGGATGCCATCAGATAACTGCTCGCCGTGGAGCAGGTGCAGGCTGGAGTCTGTCTCACCACCATGGAATTCGGCCTTGGCAATAGCTCTTACTGTGGAAATACGCGCGACTGGTGGCCAACAGTGGACAACATGCCGGTAGACACAGGACACTGAAAGAAATCTGTCAACTGGTAGAAGTTTACCTCGGTTGAGCAGAACTACAAAGAGTAGTCATGTGTTTGCCCAAATAGCATTGCTGCAAATGAGATGAAGGTGTATAATCTGGAGTTTCTCAATCATACAAGTTGTTCCCAAATCTTAAATCCAGAGTGAGTCTGTTACAGCAAGCTTCTGGGTCTCACATATAAAAAGCTTCAGAAGCTTCAGACTGACCTCCGGAGAAAAAACTAGTTCAATAGCTCAACTGTTTCACAGCACATTTAAACTATCTTTAAACTGCATCGTGTGAGTGAGCAATGTGTCAAAATAATATTTTAGCAAGTGAACTAATCAATTTCATCAGATTATTATACGACCAGGAAACGTATTTCTAGACACATTTTAGCATTTCAAACTTAAAAATTGTCTCATTCAGTTAGCAGAATGCTTTATTTCTGTTTCTTTCTTTTTATTTAGAAACAAATGCTTGGATAGAGAAAATAAGATCATCTTCAGCTTGAAATAAGTAAAATATCTAGAAACGGGTTTTATTAAACTGTAAAAGGGTTTCGAAAACAAATGATAGTCCGATAAATAAAAAGAACAACCAGTTGAATTTGCGTAGGATCGAGAAATGTTTACTAGGACATAGGCAACATGATCTGCTTAAGAAAAGCATGACAGCAATATTCAATAGTCATAAAAAAAAGCCTGTCTTGTTTCAGTATCCAAATGTCTGTGGTTATTATGCCAGTCTAACGGGATAAAGGAATCGAGCAGATTTTGGGTGAAGAGCGTTTCAATATGCACGTTCATGCTGTAGTGTGTGTGTGTTTGTGTGTATGTGTGTCTGACACACTAACTTATGGCACAGCACCTCATTATTGTTACACTGATTGTGCAAATAAGAAACCTTCATTTTAATTTGGTGAGTAATCATTGACAATGTTTTATTCAGGAATGGAGTACGGAAAGCCACGTCCTCACCTCTGGCTGATAGTTTTTTGGTGTTGATGATTTTGGCAGCGTACTCTTGGCCTGTGCACAGCTTCACGCATCGCCTCACCACTGAAAACGCTCCCCTGAGGAGAGAAACAGAAAACAGACTTGAGAACAAATTCAAATATCACATCGAGTTCAAGTGCTGATGTGGCTCCTTAGGATTTTTTTGTGAGCCCTTGACACAATGAATGCTTATGTTTGAGAGACACTGGATCATCAAACACAAATGTTATTCATATGGAACATTCTTTACCGTAAACGCTATCGGTGTTATTATTTGATTTTGTCTTATTAGATAAATAAGGCATTTCTTATTGTGGAAAATATTTATGTGGTTTGTTTAGCATGAGGCAGTTTTATTTGTCTTCTCTCATTTCTCTGTGTGTGTGTGTGTGTGTGTGTGTGTGTGTGTGTGTGTGTGTGTGTGTGTGTGTGTGTGTGTGTGTGTGTGTGTGTGGCATTAACAAAATATAAATGTCTGGACACAGAATACATAGATTTTGGGCTTAAAATAAAAAATATAAAATCCCAAGTGATGACATGAGCAGAGGCAGCATATTCTACATTTAGAACAAATTTAGATACCATTTTTAAACACACACACACTCGTTTTACACACACACATTCACAAGTGCAAAGCCGGCATGAAAAGGAAAATGGCATAACACAACACAATAAAAGTTTATAGGCTGAAAAAGAATATTGTAATTTTACTATTAAGCAAATTGTCAGACATTCCTGTTACAGAAAAATGCAAAACTGATCTGAGAAGAGAATATCTATCTATCTATCTATCTATCTATCTATCTATCTATCTATCTATCTATCTATCTATCTATCTATCTATCTATCTATCTAGTTGTCTGTCTAGTTGTCTGTCTATCTATCTGACTAGTTGTTTGTCTGTCTGTCTGTCTGACTAGTTGTCTGTCTAGCTATCTATCTGTCTATCTATATCTATCTGTCTAGTTGTCTATCTATCTATCTATATATCTGTCTGTCTAGTTGTCTGTCTATCTATCTATCTATCTATCTATCTCTGACTAGTTGTCTGTCTGTCTGTCTGTCTGTCTGTGATAGCAGTCCATCACAGGGATACACAAAACCACACACAAACACTATTTAATAGCTCTTTATTTAATGCTCAGTGTACTGAGCTTAAGACCATAAAACCCTATACACTCTCATGAAATATTCATAGCGTCTTCTTATATTTATTAGAGACGGCACTGGGCTGACACACAGGATCGATAACGATCTGATAGCAGCAACAAAAAAAAAGGTGGCTTAGATATCAGAGAAAAACAAATGAATTCAATCTGATCCTCTAACAACAAGCAAAGGAATGAAATGCAAATACATTTTTTTAGATCTGGAAATATTTATGTATAAAGAGCACTAACTGTATATCTGTTTGTATTACATTACATTACCTAATACTTTAGGCCTATATGTGCAATGTAAGTGCTTTGTAAATACATAAATAAATTAAAAATCTGCAGATTTGTGTAAGCTATGATTTTATGTATAAAACATATTACATATTTTCTATATTTATACTTCATTTTTTATTATGTTTGAAAGAATTTAGCTTAATTAATAAAAGACATTGAGGCTTTGTATAACTTTTTCACTACATATTTTCTGTAGATTTTAAGTGAAATGCTTAAAAAAATAAATAAATGAAAATAAATAAATAAATAAATAAATTATTAAATATATTGTGTGTGTGCGTGCGTGTGTATGTATATATACACATACATACATACATATATACATACGCACACACACACGCACACACACAATGTTTCCACTGTAGGAAAAGTCAAAGTATCAAACCTCCACTATTAACTATTAATGCTCTCCGGTCATCCCAAGCTAACTAGTAGATTACCAGTAAAGCAGATTATGGTTAGGTTAGTAAGACTATTAGTAAAAAAAAACATGACTTCACAATGATCACAACTTTTAACACTAGTTAACTGCACCTTGCTGTTACATCAGAGAAGCGAGAGCAGCTTCACCAAACTTACACAAATCTAGTGACTGATGGCGATATAGATAAATGAACCTACCTAAATTGTTCAGCACATCCTCATGTACAAGCCAGAAGCAAGTCATGATGTATAAGCAAGAGCAGATATCCAGAGATTTATAAATCAAGTTTTATACTTGGGTGCAGCTTTTGAAATTGGGGTGAAAAAAAAAAACTGAGTGATCAAAATGACCCAGGTTACTATGACAACAGGCATGTGGTGTGGGACGTGTGGGAAGGTGGGAAATTGAAATGACTGGCATTAATTTTTGGTAAAAGTAAACTGTGTTAGCAGACGACAGGAAAAATTATTTCTTATGCAACGACAACGACGGATCTAATCGTCATTGAGGTATTTATCGCTTTTTTTTTCATGCAACCTTAACAAACACACCATGGACTGAAGTGTGTTCACACTCCCTCACAGATCTCACAGCATCTCACGGTATCTCGAGTCGTACATCGGCATTTAGTGACCTGCTCCTACTTGCGTCACAACTGGGAGTTTATCAGAACAGCTTTTCTGCATAAACAAACACGCACACTCACACAAACTGATTTATTAAGGTGTGCGCTCGCACCATGTTCGATGCGTATCTGTAATTCACCTGGACTTAAATAGGAAGCCTAGCATTTCTACTACACACACGTCGGCCTGAATCCCTTTGCTTCGTTTCACACTGCCACCTCAATGCGTCATTCATTTACTCACCACACTGTTTTCTCCAGATTTATTGCTTTCACATGCAAATAAATAAAGCCTGAAGTCTACATAATCCCAGGATGAATATTCTACTAAAAATATTATGCCATTTTATAGCTTGCAGTGTTTTTAGACATATTGACTATTAGATAATTAAGATAATTAATTACATGATAAATAAAAAACAGACAGGACCCACAGGACTCAATTTAAAAACATGGTCTTACTTCTTTTTTGTATTGTCTTGTAATTTTTTGTCCTGCACTGTCTTGTTGTCTTGTACTGCACTGTCTTGTCTGTCTTGTTTGTCTTGTCCTGCACTGTTTACACCAGGTCACACAGTTGCACTTTATGTGTCTAGGATTAACTTACTAAGTCCTTATCTCTGTCTTTAATTTTATGTAGCACCTTGATCCTGGAGAAACGTTGTCTCATTTCACTGTGAACTGCAACAACTATATATGGTTGAAATGACAATAAAAGCTTCTTGACTTGACTTGACTTCAAGATTTGAGACCTTTAACAGGAAAACTCTTACTACACGAATGAAGCTGGTGTCATTACTAAGAATCAAATTAAATTCTCTCCTTTTGAACACATCACAATTCTTGCTTAAACAATCCTGTATTGCTTAAAAAAACATCCTAAGCAGATGCTTACATGAGTTTCAAAATAATTGGCTTTTAAAAGTACAAAATATCTGTGCAGGACTTAATTACTAATGTTTATAACAGCTTTATAACACTGCCCTCACTAAGCAAAGTTATACAGCTCCTGATATTTGAGACTCCTTCCAGAAATGTTAAATGTCTGAGAGAAAGCATCGCTAACAGAGTACATGTGTTTGTAATATGTGTTTGTGACCTGTCAAACAAATCTGAGTGTAAACTGTAATAAACCTATGACTTGCCTACCAGCTACCGTCAGAACTGCTGTTAAAGCAAATTAATCGACAAAACGAATGAGATTTTGAGAATTCATCTGCACTGTGGAATTATAATTCTCACCATAAATAAATCTCATAGGACAGAAAAATGTTTACTGATAGATATTTTCCTACATGGATATTGCCAATATCTCTAATGTTCTAATCTCAAAAGCCACTTTTCCTCAGCAGATTTATATCACTATGGTAAGGGGAAGTGTGAAGTAATAAACAAAAAAACCAAAACAGGAGCGCGACACAGAGTGAACCCCCAGCACCACTCCGGCACACAAGACTGAGGCATCAGCTAAACTGAAAGACGAGAAACTTGTAACTGAAGGTGAAAAAAAGTGTTTTGATATTTCAAAAAACTTTTTCTAATTTGTATTATACTGATATTAATTTGATAGTGCTGTTTCTCATCAATGTAATGTCCAAATACAAAGCGGAGTAGAAGAAGTGTCTTTCGCTGGGCTTTAGTTTATAGCTTAATTACTTAATTAAAAACAGTCATGTAATATGTTGTACAGATCGTTTTTTTCTCAATTATAGGCAAGATTATGGTACGATTATG